>NC_061508.1:215640058-215745268 GCF_022539505.1 Lolium rigidum | reverse complement strand
CACAACGAACCCATATCGTCGGGTTAGGCCCATGGGCGACGAAAAATACCCCTTAGCGGACGATTTTGAGACGTTGTCTATCAGAACTTTTCTTGTAGTGTTGGTGGGGTGGCCGGCCACCATGGTGGGGAGTCCACTTGGGACTCCTCCTCCCTTAGGTTGGCCGGCCAAGGTGGGTGGAGTCCCTCTGGGACTCCACCTTCCATCCTTATTTCTTCCGGACTTTTCTAGAACCTTCTAGAACCTTCCGTAGAACCTTCCGGATCATTTTAATTCACATAAAATGACATCCTATATATGAATCTTATTCTCCGGACCATTCGGAACTCCTCGTGATGTCCGGGATCTTATCCGGGACTCCGAACAAATATTCGAACTCCATTCCATATTCAAGTTCTACCATTTCAACATCCAACTTTAAGTGTGTCACCCTACGGTTCGTGAACTATGCGGACATGGTTGAGTACTCACTCCGACCAATAACCAATAGCGGGATCCGGAGATCCATAATGGCTCCCACATATTCAACGATGACTTTAGTGATCGAATGAACCATTCACATACGATACCAATTCCCTTTGTCACGCGATATTTTACTTGTCCGAGGTTTGATCTTCGGTATCACTCTATACCTTGTTCAACCTCGTCTCTCGACAAGTACTCTTTACTCGTACCGTGGTATGTGGTCTCTTATGAACTTATTCATATGCTTGCAAGACATTTAGACGACATTCCACCGAGAGGGCCCGGAGTATATCTATCCGTCATCGGGATGGACAAATCCCACTGTTGATCCATATGCCTCAACTCATACTTTCCGGATACTTAATTCCACCTTTATAACCACCCATTTACGCAGTGGCGTTTGATGTAATCAAAGTATCTTTCCGGTATAAGTGATTTACACGATCTCATGGTCATAAGGACTAGGTAACTATGTATCGAAAGCTTATAGCAAATAACTTAATGACGAGATCTTATGCTACGCTTAATTGGGTGTGTCCATTACATCATTCATATAATGATATAACCTTGTTATTAATAACATCCAATGTTCATGATTATGAAACTAATCATCCATTAATCAACAAGCTAGTTTAAGAGGCATACTAGGGACTTCTTTGTTGTCTATATATCACACATGTACTAATGTTTCGGTTAATACAATTATAGCATGATATATAAACATTTATCATAAACATAAAGATATAAATAATAACCACTTTATTATTGCCTCTAGGGCATATCTCCTTCGGTCTCCCACTTGCACTAGAGTCAATAATCTAGTTTACATTTGTAAAGATATAACACCTTGGCCTTCGGTGCTTTATCATGTTTCGCTCAAGAGAGAGGTTTTAGTCAACGGATCTGACATGCTCAGAACCGTATGTATTTTGTAATTCATTTGCGTCTCAACGCATCACTCATTTCCAAATGAGTCGGCATTAAATATGTTTGGTCTTCTGGTGGAACCTTAATTCCGCGGTCTGAAATATGTCACTAATATTGTCACGCACAATATAGCTTCAAAGTTCTGACTCTGTCGGAAATACACCAAGTTCTCAAAGAACCTCTTGACTTAACATCCTTTGTCATTGTCAAAACAATGACATACTCTGCCTTCTTTTGTAGATTCCGTCACAATATCTAGAACTCTTCTAAATCTAGCATAGACAACTTCTAGCTCATTGTGCTACCTTTTAAACAACACTTAATCTAATTTGAGATTGAAATTATATTTTATATGTGACAAAACCAATATCGGTGTAACACCTTACAGCGATTTGTTTGTCATTTCTTCATACAAAAAAATATATATATATCCTTAGTTCTTCTAAAGTACTCAAGGATATTCTTACTGTTGTCCAATGATCATCATATGAATCATTCTGGTATATGCTCATAACACTTTATAGCACATTATATCTGATTGTGTACATATTATTCGTGATCTATAATCACTCATGTGTTTTTACTCATTGAGTGTCAGATACACTCAAGTCTTGTTAAACCTTCACATGACAAGAACATTTTCTTAATTTTTCTATATTGAACTACTTCAATATCCATCATATGTACTTTGACTTAAACTTATTTATGTGTTTCAATCTATCTTCATAGATCTTGACACTAAATTTGTTTCGATCCATATCCTTTCATTGAAGTTAATTCTCAATGAAACCTTTTTAATCAAGTATATAATTACATCATTTATAACCAACTATATGTCACCTACATAAAGTATTATAAATGTGTCTTAGCGTTCCCACTTAATTTCTTGCAAATGCAAGCCTCTTCATCGTCTCTGATGAAATCAAAAAATCTTTGACTATTTCATCAGGTGAAGATTCCAACTCCGCAATACTTACTTCATCCAATTGAAGTTCGTATACCTATCTAGTATTCCACGGACCAGCAAAACTCTTGGTTGTATCTTGTATACACCTTTAATACATACTTCTGATAAGTAATGTATTTTGCCATCCTACTAGCATATCTTATAAAAGAAATATGTAGTGATTACTAGAATAATCCACATAGACTATAAGCATTGCTACGGAAGATCTAATCTTATCGTATTCAACTCTTTGAACTTTGTCGTAAACAATTTTTCGATAAGTCAAGCTTTCTTCAAGGATATTTCATCCAAGTCTATCAATTTCATAGATCCATTTACTTTCATAAAGTATTCATCTATCTTGGATTTCATGGCGCATGGCCATTTTAACGGAGTCAGGGCCCATCATAACTTCTTTGTTTGTAGTTGGTTTATCATTGTTCAAAATCAATTCTTTGTCCACAAATCATTTATTTGATCACAAAGTAAACCATACCTACAAGGTTCAATATGTACTTCGATCTCCATGACTAAAATACTTTGTAGTCATGGGAGCCATGATCGTTGTGGCCGCTTCCGAAACCAATTCCGATGCTTGCGCTACTACGATCATTATGCTCAGGTTCATAAACCTTATCAAATTATATTGTCCTCCCACTCAAATACTTCACTAGAAACAATTTCTCGGAAATAAGAAACATTGACAAACACTTTTGTCTTTGTCTCGTGGGAAGAATTCCCAATCAATTCTTTGGGATAACCAACAAAGACATTCATCCGATTTTGGTTGTAAACTTATTTACTTATGCTATGCATACCAAAATTTAAGAAAAGACTATTAGGGTTCATACCCATGTCATAACTCGTATGATGTCATTTCAACGAATCATGATGATGCTCTATTTAGTGTAAAAGCGGTAGTCTTTAAAGCATAATCCACAAAAATATAATGGCGTCATAATATTTTATCTCATCATTAATCCAACAAGGTTTGGATACATATCTTGGATACTATATCATCATTATGATACTCCAAGAAATGTGAGTTGTAGAACAATTTCATAACTCTCTTAGATGTTCGCTAAAACTCGTAATTCAAATATTTCTACCATGATCCAATCATAGATATTTGACTTTTCTATTACGATGATTTCCACTTCATGCTGAAATTTATTTGAATCCATTCAAATGTTTCAAACTTCTTCCTTATTGAATATATCCACATATATATACTCAATTCATTGTTGAAAGTTTTCATGAAGTAGAAGAATCTCCCGCACATAACTATGCCCAGTGAACTACATACATCATCATGTATTTTTCCACTAAGTTAGTTGCCCGTTCAATTTTTGGCCTATGAACGGTATTTTAATCATTCTCTTTAGAAAAGATTTGCAAGCGTCAAATGATTCAAAAATCAAGTGACTCCAAAAATCCATTTGCATGGAGTTCCTTCATGCGTTCCTTTCTAACATGACCTAAATGGCGGTTCCACAAATAAGTGGAATTCAAATCATTTGCCTTATGGCATTTTAGCGTCAGTGTTATGTATGTTTGTTTCACCATTAAGATTTATAATAACTTATCCATCATACATGGAGTAATGTCATAATTTGAACAACTCATTGTTTTCATTTGACCAGAGCAAAATAACAATTTATTAAGTTCTTTATTATAAATTCTAAGGGCTAGATAGAATGCCAACGATGAACATAATAACTCTTTATTTTTGTTCCAGACGTGCATTCCTATCATATTCCTTGTCAGTCACTTAGGCCATTGAATTCTTGTATTGCGTTATTTTGTATGACACTTCATACCAACCAATATGGTACTAATACCCAAGAATTTCATTGTGTGACTTAACTAGAAATATAACCATAACATGTATATCATTTATATACACCTGAGCTAGACTTTCTAGTCTTTTCTTTCTTTCTGCCAAAATATCTTTTGCAGTTTCTCTTTTAGCTTTCCTCATTATTCAGAAAAACACTTCAACATTAATAACTTCTAGGTTTGTTCGTCTAATACCAATAACCTTGAGGTTCTTATTTTGAAGTTGATCATCATATGATCAAAGTGTTCTAGATTTCACTATTGAGAGTGAATTTGGTGATCAGATGGGTACGTGAGCACGCGCTTGTTACCATTGGATCGTATGCAGCACCGTTGGATTCTGCTGTCCCAGTTTGCCAATAGACGGCAAATACACAGTTCTGTGAACTTTCCATTTGTGAGGCTGAAAGTAGCATGTGCGTGTGGGGCCACCTTATGGTGAGGAAAAAAAAATTAGCGATACTCTGCATCCAATGGGCAAGCTCTGTGTGCCTCCGATGCCTCTGTAGGTACTACTGCTGCCGACTGAAACTCTTTGAAAAGAAAATAATACGGATTGATATACATACTGCTGCCGACTGAACAACCAAAGCAGACCCAAGTTTGAGATCAAGCGTTGCGGACGAGAAACTCCGGGAGCGTTTCAAAAGTCAGAAACTGTATTAAATTTTATTGGTTATCACTGGTAATTAACCAACAAATGCAATCATGCATATGGTCAGTTTGGCAAAACCAGAAACACTTGATTAAGCTACAAATTACAAATCGAAAATTAGTAACTGAAACTATGTGAACTGCTGTGCTCCAAGTATCAAATAATCCATCAAAAATAGTTGTACCAACAATCTTATAGCTGACCCAAACACTGAATTAGAGGACGAACAAAGCACGAACTCAGCCATCGGATAGCAAGGACCATGTGCGCTTGCTGGACCCCCGCATGATCTACTGCTCCAAGCCCAGGCTCTCAGCGCTGTCCCCGGCGTGCCGGCACGCTTCTACCGCCTCCTGCGCAGATGAGAAGCTCGAGCTTGCCACTCACCCGCTCGATTCCAACCCACGGCGGTGCCATGGATCTTGACACATGGGGCCGGCGATCTTGGCCTAGTCCTGGCCAAAAAAGTTGTCTAGAAAGATGAACCAAAATCAGCTCATACAAGCTAGTCAATCCCCAAGTTCGATTGCTGCACCTCCGGCCGGCAACCTGTGCAGCCCCATGAGCTCGCAGCCGGAGTAGGCACGGCGCCTGCTGCGACCGGTGGTGCGGCGCCACAGGTAGCTCGACGGTGAGGTCGGCTGGAATACTCGCCGGAGGCGGCTGGGCCATGTCCCATGGGGATTGTGTGGCCTGCTCCATGTGAGCTTCGCTGATTGCTTCACCTGTAGGATGTGTGGAGAGATGAGGTGGAGTGGATGTGGACACGAAGGGGGCTCAGAACGAGAGGATGGGGATGTTGAAGGAGGGCAGTAACTCGTTGGTGAGGTCGATGGGACCGTAGGAGTCGCAGAGAACGATTCCGAATAAAGTAACACCGTTAGACACGCGTCGATAGATGGGTACGTGCGCACCTACCCTCCTGAACACCAACGTTCATTCGTTTCACTATTAGTAACTTTGTAATATGATGAACAATTTCACTCATAATTTTATCCATCAATTCATAACAACTTTCTGAGACCACGTCTGTACATGCTAGGCTCATAAAGTTTAACCTTAGTATTTTCATGTGCAAATCTGGCTTGCACCCGTTGTAAGCACACGTAGAATCTATAACACCCGATCATCACGTGATGCTTCGATACGACGAGTCTTAGCAACGGTGCATACTAAGGATGATAACTTCATGGATATGCGAATATTATTAGTGCCCCAATAGTTGGAGGATTGTGACGCCCGGCGTCTTCAATCTTCATACATTCCCATAAAACTTATGAGTTTATGTAGTCTCACCAAATTTATATTCTATCATCTTGCAATAAGGTCTTAGATATCACATATATCTTATACCTTGATTATTTCTGAAAACTAAATTTTCAGCTCCTTACTTTTCAAACAAATTTGAACTTTAAGTTTGACGGAGACAAGATAACTTTAGGTACTAATTGAAACCATAGATCTTTGAATCAACAATGTGAGGTTTACTAAAAGTTTGCAATAGGACTTAATCAATTCTTGATTCTTTAACAATACGGTACCAATCCGTAAAGTTTCTTGTCAGATTTTAACAGTATTTCTATCTCAATAACAAGACTAGCGCATAGTAGAAAACGGATGCCAATACTACAAAATTAATTCAAAAATACTACTCAGACTATGTTTATGATAATTAGTTCATGTTTTAATCTAATTACTAATGAACTCCCACTTAATACAACATCCCTCATAGTTGTTAAGTGGTACACGATCCAAATTCACTACACCAAAAACCGATCATCACGTGAGATGATGTAGCTTCAATGGTGAACATCAACATGTTGATCATATCATCCATATGACTCGTGTTCAACCTTTCGGTTTCCGTTGTCCCGAGGCCATGTCTGTACATGCTAGGCTCGTCAAGCAAACCCAAGTATTCCGCGTGTGCAACATGGCTTACACCCGTTGTATGTGAATCGTTGAATCTATCACATCCGATCATCACGAGATGCTTTGAAACGACGAACTGTACAACGGTGCATACGAGGGGAGAACACTTTATTATCTTGATATTAATGTGAGGGATCATCTTATAATGCTACCGTCGCGATCTAAGCAAAATAAGATGCATAAAGGATTAACATCACATGCAATTCATATGTGATATGATATGGCCATTTAGTATTTGCGCCTTCGATCTTCATCTCCAAAGCACGGACATGATCTCCATCATCAACGGGCATGATCTCCATCATCGTCGGCGTAGCGTCAATGTTCATGGCGCCGTCTTCATGGTTGTTCACCTCATGTAGCAACTATTACAACTACTTTGAAATACTACTCAACATGAAAATTAAAGACAACCATAAGGCTCCTGCCGGTTGCCACAATACAATAATGATCATCTCATACATATTCATCATCACATTATGGCCATATCACATCACCAAACCCTGCAAAAACAAGTTAGACGTCTCTAATTTGGTTTGCATATTTTACGTGGTTTAGGGTTTTCGAGTAAGATCTAATCTACCTACGAACATGAACCACAACGGTGATACTAGTGTTGTCAATAGAAGAGTAAATTGAATCTTCACTATAGTAGGAGAGACAGACACCCGCAAAGCCTCTTATGCAATACAAGTTGCATGTCGAACGAGGAACAAGTCTCATGAACGCGGTCATGTAAAGTTAGTCCGGGCCGCTTCATCCCACTATGCCACAAAGATGCAAAGTACTCAAACTAAAGATAACAAGAGCATCAACGCCCACAAACCATTGTGTTCTACTCGTGCAACCATCTATGCATAGACACGGCTACGATACCACTTCGTAGGATAACGTTGCATAGAAAACAAAAAATTTCCTACCGCGAACACGCAATCCAAGCCAAGATGCAATCTAGAAGACGGTAGCAACGAGGGGGTATCGAGTCTCACCCTTGAAGAGATTCCAAAGCCTACAAGATGAGGCTCTTGTTGCTGCGGTAGACGTTCACTTGCCGCTTGCAAAAGCGCGTAGAAGATCTTGATCACGATCGGTTCCGGCGCCACGAACGGGCAGCACCTCCGTACTCGGTCACACGTTCGGTTGTTGATGAAGACGACGTCCACCTCCCCGTTCCGGCGGGCAGCGGAAGTAGTAGCTCCTCTTGAATCCGACGGCACGACGGCGTGGTGTCGGTGGTGGTGGAGAAATCCGGCGGAGCTTCGCTTAAGCGTGCGGGATGTGGTGGAGGAGAGAGACCGCTAGGGTTTGGGGAGAGGGCGCCGGCTAGGGCACCCTTGAGGGGTGCGGCCATGGTGGTGGCTTGAGTGGCCGGCCAGCCCCTCTCTCCCCCTCTTTATATAGGTGGAGGCCCCAAGGTTTAGGTCAAAAGAGTCCGAATAAGACCCCAACAAAACCTTCCAAGTGTCCAAACCTAGGGGAGTGGGACTCCCCCTTTCCTTGGTGGGGTGGCCGGCCACCATGGTGGGGAGTCCACTTGGGACTCCTCCTCCCTTAGGTTGGCCGGCCAAGGTGGGTGGAGTCCCTCCGGGACTCCACCTTCCATCCTTATTTCTTCCGGACTTTTCCGGAACCTTCTAGAACCTTCCGTAGAACCTTCCGGATCATTTTAATTCACATAAAATGACATCCTATATATGAATCTTATTCTCCGGACCATTCGGAACTCCTCGTGATGTCCGGGATCTTATCCGGGACTCCGAACAAATATTCGAACTCCATTCCATATTCAAGTTCTACCATTTCAACATCCAACTTTAAGTGTGTCACCCTACGGTTCGTGAACTATGCGGACATGGTTGAGTACTCACTCCGACCAATAACCAATAGCGGGATCCGGAGATCCATAATGGCTCCCACATATTCAACGATGACTTTAGTGATCGAATGAACCATTCACATACGATACCAATTCCCTTTGTCACGCGATATTTTACTTGTCCGAGGTTTGATCTTCGGTATCACTCTATACCTTGTTCAACCTCGTCTCCTGACAAGTACTCTTTACTCGTACCGTGGTATGTAGTCTCTTATGAACTTATTCATATGCTTGCAAGACATTTAGACGACATTCCACCGAGAGGGCCCGAGTATATCTATCCGTCATCGGGATGGACAAATCCCACTCGTTGATCCATATGCCTCAACTCATACTTTCCGGATACTTAATTCCACCTTTATAACCACCCATTTACGCAAGTGGCGTTTGATGTAATCAAAGTATCTTTCCGGTATAAGTGATTTACATGATCTCATGGTCATAAGGACTAGGTAACTATGTATCGAAAGCTTATAGCAAATAACTTAATGACGAGATCTTATGCTACGCTTAATTGGGTGTGTCCATTACATCATTCATATAATGATATAACCTTGTTATTAATAACATCCAATGTTCATGATTATGAAACTAATCATCCATTAATCAACAAGCTAGTTTAAGAGGCATACTAGGGACTTCTTTGTTGTCTATATATCACACATGTACTAATGTTTCGGTTAATACAATTATAGCATGATATATAAACATTTATCATAAACATAAAGATATAAATAATAACCACTTTATTATTGCCTCTAGGGCATATCTCCTTCAGGGATAACCTTTTAAATCCCCATCCATTAGTGATGATGGCTCTACGATCTATGATGGATTGTCCAAAGTACACCGTGAGTAAAGCCGTATTATCGGGAGAAGTCTACTGGGGGTGTGCGGGTGGACAAAAGGGTGGGTTTGCAGGGTCGCGGAGAAGGCAGTGATTGGCTTGGTTCTTATACTGGGCCTCACACCAAAGGAAGTGTGGACGAGGACATACTCTCGGCCGGCAAGAAGGTTAAGATCTCTTGTGGGGTAAAGTAACGCACCTCTGCAGAGGGTATCAAGAATTTTGACTGTCACTCCCTGTTCCGGGAAGGGAACTGCGAACACGGCAGGAAAGGAACTCCACAAAGTTCTAGTCAACCTGTGAAGACTGACGGGCATAGTTTTCAGAATAAAATAAACCTTTTGAAGAAATGTTTATGAAAACATGCATTGACCTATGACTTTCTGGTCTATGGCTGTAGCTAGTGCATGATACACCTATTTCCTAATATGAACTTGCTGAGTACGCTCGTACTCATTCTATCCCATTTGAACCCCCTTCTTAGATTAAGGCACCGAAGGAGAAACTACCGTGGAACTCGAAGACAAAGGAGTCAACTGCAACAAGATGAAGAATCCAATCAAAGAAGTCAATGGAGTCAACTTCCGCATCAGCTATAATTGGAACCTAGACTAGTAATAGAAGGGAACCTTTCCCTAATCCTAGCATCTAAGTAGCTAGAGTTCTATAGCAAGCCAATTAGCTCTTAAACTTGAGTTAGCTATACGATAGACTACGAGTCGTTCTTCTGGAGCTTTATTTGAAATTTTACCTCACTGTAAAGTAGGAGGTCGAGTGGATCTTATGTAAACGGTTCGTGTGTACTTCTATAGACATACCTTGGACTCGCATATGTTTCTGTTGTACCACTCTGAGAGATGTAATATGAGTGGAACGGTGTTTCACTTGTGTTATGTCAACGACTTGTGTACTACACCATGCAGTGGTACGCTGGGTCATCACAGTGGTTGTAGGAGTTGAGGTCGGCGCAGGGGGACACTGGTGGTTCTCAATAGCTGGCGGATGTCCTGATGTCAGTTGCAAAGACAGGGGCTTTCCGTGGGATGGGTGTTGAATCCCATGCGAAAGCATTGCACAACTCCTTTGTGCCGACAGCGACGACGCTTGTGAGGGTCGTGTCCCTTCCTGGAGGCGCTGTCGTGAAGGTTTCCTCCTTTGAACTCTAGAGTCTCACCTGCTCTCTTGCGCAGTTAGCTAGCTCCCTTGGCATCGGTGGTCTTCTGCTAGGCGGCCCAGTGTACTTCTTCAATTTGGTGCAGTTCCTCGGAGCGGCGGCTCGGTGCGTGAAGTTTCCAGCCGAGCTGCCGGTGTTTAGCTGAGGCCTTGGGCTTCTTTGTTTTATCTTTGTTTAGGCTTTAGCTTAGCACATGTGCTTGTACCGCTAGCTGGCAACCCCAGTCACGTGGAGCTTAGTTCTGATCTACAAGCTTCTGAACGTGGTTCTCGATCGTCGGCTGGAAAGAAATCTCGTAGATATAGCAAGAATACTAAATCTAAAATAGTTTCTCGATGAATGGCATGTTTCGGAATAGCAGAGGTCTTGGTGACTTGGCTAAGCATTCCCACATAGCCGATGGTTGTAGAGATTATGATTTAGATTTCATTGCTATATCGGAGACGGGTAGGCGAAATTTCACACAAAGTTTTCTCGAGCGACTGTCAGGCGGGATTAACTTTCAGTGGTTTTCTCGCCCGCCTCGTGGTAGGTCCGGTGGCATTTTACTTGGCGTCCGTATAGACACCATGACTGTCTTAGCTAGTTCGATGGAGAGTATCACATTAAGCTCGACATTCGAGAATAAAGCGAGACGGTTTCACGTGGAGTCTGGTTGCTGTATATGGTGCCGCCCAGGAAGCTTTTAAGGATGACTTTTTACGTGAGTTGGTAAATCTTACAAAGGATAATCCTTATCCGATTTTAATCGGAGGCGATTTTAATTTGTTGAGATTTCCTCATGAGAAAAGTAAAGGCCGTTTCGATGGACATTGGCCTTTCTTGTTCAACGCTGTCATTGATAGCCTTGATTTAAGAGAGGTGTTTATGTCCGGTCGACAGTTTACTTGGGCCAACAGCTTGCCTGAACCCACATACGAGAAACTAGATCGCGTGTTGATGGACACCGAATGGGAAAATAAATACCCTATGGTGTCAGTCCGTGCACTAGAACGTATTGAAAAACTGTCTGACCATGCTCCCATCCTCCTAACTACTGGGAATCCCCATCCTGTTTGTAAACGGCCGTTCAAATTTGAACTTGGCTGGCTACATCGAGAGGGATTTCATGATATGGTTAAGAAGGTTTGGGAGAGACCGGTCGGGGGCAGCACTCCAATTTTGAGATGGAATAATAAGATGCGGACAATGCGCAAACATCTCTCTGGTTGGGCTGCCCATACGGCTGGTATCCTTAAAAAAGAGAAGGCTCGCTTATCAAATGTAATTGATGAGCTTGAGGCAATTGCGGAGGTTAGACCGTTGTCTACGCAAGAGATTGAACTTAAAAATCAATCAAATGCGCAGATGGTGAGTCTTCTTCGCGAGGAGGAACTCAAATGGTATCAACATTCCAAAGCTCAATTCATATTGGAAGGAGATTCCAATACGCGATATTTCCATGGCTTAGCCAATGGGAGACATCGGAAAAAACGTATTCACTCTCTTATTCAAGATGAAGGGTTGATTGAAGGCCATGAGCAACTCAAATCTTACATTACTAATTATTATAAAGGTCTGTTTGGTCCTCCGGAGGAAAGCACCTTCTCTCTTAATGAGGACTTAACGGACGATATACCCCAAGTTTCTATGGAAGAAAATGGTCTACTAACCGCACCTTATACCGAGGAAGAGGTTCGGAAGGCAATTTTCCAAATGGAATGCAACAAAGCACCGGGTCCCGATGGTTTTCCGGCGGAGTTTTATCAAACTTTCCGGGATACGATTAAATCGGACCTTCTAGATTTGTTCGAGTGACCTACACATCTGGACAACTAGAATTATTTCGTCTAAATTTTGGTGAAGTAATCTTGTTACCGAAAGTTAATGAGGCGAAAGGATTCAACAATATAGACCTATTTGCCTCTTAAATGTAAGTTTCAAGATTTTCACGAAAGTGGCCACCATTAGACTTAATACGGTTGCGGATCATGTTGTCCAGCCATCACGGACAGCCTTTATGCAAGGAAGGAACATCCTTGATGGAGTGGCGGTCTTGCATGAGACGGTACATGAGATGCATTCTAAGAAATTAAATGGGGTTATTTTAAAACTAGATTTTGAAAAGGCGTATGATAAAGTCAAGTGGTCTTTCCTACAGCAGACACTCAGGATGAAAGGTTTTTCTCCAGAGTGGCGCGCTCTAATAAATGATTTTGTGTATGGAGGTAGTGTCGCAATTCGGGTTAATGATGACACCGGCCACTATTTCCAAACACGAAAAGGGTTATGCCAAGGGGATCCGTTATCACCGATGTTGTTTAACATTGTAGCGGATATGCTGGCTATACTCATAGAGCGGGCCAAGGCTGATGGCCAGATTGAAGGAGTGATTCCACATCCGGTTGATGGTGGTTTATCTATACTTCAATATGCCGACGATACAATTCCGTTTATGGATCATGATCTTCAAAAAGCTCAAAATCTGAAATTAATTTTGGCGGCTTTTGAGCGAGTTGTCGGGATTGAAAATCAATTTCCATAAAAGCGAATTGTTCTGTTTCGGTGATGCCCAAAATGATACGGCTCTGTATACAGAGTTGTTTGGGTGAGGGCAAGGCCAATTTCCTATTCGTTATTTGGGTATTCCGATTCATTATCGGAGACTTACAATCGCGGAATGGAAATTAGTGGAAGAAAGATTACAAAAACGCCTTAGTAGTTGGAAAGGTAAATTGTTGTCCCTGGGAAGAAGATTGGTACTCATTAATTCGGTACTCACCAATATGGTACTGTATATGTTATCATTCTTTATCCTACCGAAAGGAATTCTGCATAAACTCGATTACTATCGATCCAGATTCTTTTGGCAAGGGGACAGCGAGAAAAAGAAATATTGACTGGTTAAGTGGAGTATAGTTTGTAGTCCCAAAGATCAAGGAGGGCTTGGAGTTCATGACCTGGAGGTCAAGAATTCAGCTCTCTTCGGGTAAATGGCTGTTTAAGCTACTTGCGAGGATGGGACTTGGCAAACTATTCTTCGGAGAAAGTATATCGGTTCGAAGACACTATCCCAAGTGGTTTGGAAACCTGGGGATTCTCACTTCTGAGCTGGTCTTATGGCGACAAAAAATGTATTCTTTCGCCATGGTACTTTCTCAATCAGGAATGGAGCACAAATACGGTTACGGGAAGATGCTTGGCTAGACAATGCACCCTTAAGTGAACGAGTAGCCTGCTCTGTATAGGATTGCTCGTCGACAAGGTGATACCATTGCTACTGTAATGGCTACCTCACCTCCGAATGTGACATTCAGACGGGTTTTACTTGGACAAAGACTTGTGGCATGGAATACCCTAATTCAACGGCTCGGAGATATTCATTTATCGCCTGAACCAGACGAATTTAGATGGAACCTTCATGTAGATGGTACTTTTTCCGTAAAATCTTTCTACAATGCGATCCTTCTTTCTGATTTACCAGTTGATAGCAATAAGAAGATTTGGAAGATGAAGATACCATTAAAAATTAAAATATTTGGATGGTATCTTCGTCGTGGGGTTATTCTCACCAAAGATAATCTTGTTAAGCGGAATTGGCATGGAAGTACACGGTGTGTTTTTTGTCATCAGGACGAAACAATCAAACACCTATTCTTCCGAGTGCCGATTCACGAGATCTATATGGTCGATCATCCAAGTAGCGTCTACCTCGTATCCTCCGACTAGTGTCGCCAATGTCTTTGGCAATTGGCTTCATGGTATAGATTCAAGGCTTAAGATGCTTCTTAGGGTGGGGGCGCTAGCAGTTATCTGGGCGCTTTGGTTATGTAGAAATGACAAGATCTTTAATGACAAAAATTGCTCTTTGTTGCAGGTCATCTACAGATGTACAGGTATTCTCCGTTCATGGTTACCTCTTCAGAGAGTGGAGAACCGAGACCTATTTACGGAGGTCTGTACACGGTTGGAGGCTACGGCGAGGGATACTTTTTCCCTACATGGGTGGCAGCATAATCTACGGATAGATGCCCCACCTACACCTTAGGCGTTATATGATTCATCGTTCCGATATGTATCTCGCCTAGTTTTTATTTTTTATCATTTTGGACTTGAGACCACAAAACGGCTGTGTGCATCCTGGTTATGCAGAGGCTGGATGTAATTGCTTCTTAAAGTAATAAAGCATCCTTTATCGAAAAAAAGCTGGCAACCCCAGTTTTCACTTCTTTTTTTTTCTATTGTGGTTGTTCTTGTTGTACTTCTGGTCGTGATGGCTTTGTTAATTCAAAGTCGAGCTCGTCGAGCCTTCAGTTTAAAAACAAGAGGTTTTCGATCCGAGTCTATGAAATTTCATGCATGTTATGAGTTGGTCTCCCGCCTCCCCGTCTATCAATCAATTGATACATGGGGTTAATTAGAGATGAAATTGAGAGCTCATACCAATATACAAGTGTTGTTTAGTATGTTGTACTATTAGTTGTTTTCAAATTTGTTCGCTGGAATACTTTTGTGATTCCAAAATTTTAGTTATTTGGGTTTCAATTCGCACTTAAATTTGATGACAATGCATCAAAGTAATTTTTGGTAAAGGTTCAAATATTTGTTTGAATTATACTTGAATTCATGTCCATGTCGGTGATACTTTGACCTAAAGGCAATTATCTTTTCACACGAGATGACTAGTTTCTGAAATTCTACCTGATCTCGAGATTCACGAGAATCCATATGGAATTCATTACTATGGCCCGTTTCTCTTTGTATGTTTTAATCAATCCGTGGCAATCGGTTCCTCTTTGGATGTGCAATTTACTGACATTTGCATGATGATTCAAAGGATCATAAAAAAGTGGAGAAAGAAGGAAAAATTTGATACCTAATCAATAGCCTGTACTGAAATTATATAAGTGTAGTATAATCATTGATGATTTGTTAACTGGTTGGATTTTAGTTAACAGTAGTATAGCATGGCTGTGATTTTCCCAGCCGTAAGCCTGCAACATACGCTCTTATTTATTTGCTGCACAGTATTTCAGGACAAGGCAAGTTGAAACTACAACACTGTGTGATTTTCACGCAGATTCTTTTTGTAATATGCTCACAGTTTTAACTTAGGGTCAACTGTCAACAGGTGCTCCTGGGGTGGTCCTGCAGCACGAGGAATCTATGGCGGTGGTGGTCTCCTCTTTCGCCGGAGGGGATCGGCCAGTTTGTGGCTATTTTGGTGGGTCTCGCGATCGGGCAAATAGTCCCCGACAGTGAGGCGTGGTTGCCGGTGAAAGCCGGCCCTGATTTTGGTCATGGCGGATGATGGTGGCATCGTCGCTACCTTGTTGAAGACATTGTTCTGCAATCTACGTTTTCTTCTCGCCTGGGCTGCTCCGGGAAACCCCAGACCCGGGTCTCCTGGATCGGACGATGGCGACGCATAGCGTCGTTCTACCCGTTGGGGGCATCATTTTTGGAGCAGATAATAGATGGTGGTGGTGCTGAGGTGGAGCGGTATGTTTCTGCTGTGTCGGTGTCGTCAAGACTCGGCAGCATGGTGCAGTGGTGTCTCGGAGACGGACGCAGTGTGATGGATGCGCGCAGGATGGTGGTGTCGTCTGACGCTGTGGCGACATCGATGGTAGGCCTGATAAGGTCAATGCGATGATCCCTCTTGGAGATGGGTTCGAGGGAGACGGTCGATTTCTTCTTCTCACCAATCAATGGGCGGCTTGGGAAAGCACTTGGTTTTAGATGATGTGTCACTCGATTTTAAATGATGTATGTTGGTGTATTGTCAGGGTAATGGCCGTGTTCATGGTCGCCTCCTGCATCAGTTTTGTAGGTATAGCGAGTTGTCGCTGAAAAGGTGGCTCCGAGTTGATCTTTGTATCTTCTTTGTAAGGCTTTATAAATAATCTAATAAAAAAAGTTTTGTGCATCCTTTAGATGCAGAGGCTGGGACCATGCTCCCATTAAAAAAAAAAAAACAGCTAGGTGGGTGGAATGCATATCCATATGACATTCTCATTTAACTGAGCGTTCTACTTGTTTGTTGTTCTAGTGTAAACAACAGAAAGTTCTGAGCAACTCTCCAAATTGTCCTCCAAAAACGAGATACACTAAATTCATCAGCTGGCAAACTCGAAGAAACCTAAAACTTCTCCAGATTTAACCCAAGATAAAGTTCAGCAACATCAGCTTCATAATTGATCATAACATGGCCTGTATCTTTTACTTGCAAGAAGCCTGAAAATAAAAACAAGAAGCATTAGGGACTTTCTTTGAGAGCAAAACATTAGGAACTTCGAATATACACATGAAGAATGAGCGATATATAGGGAAAAAAATTTCTTGAGTTAACAGAAACACTAGTACTGGTAGTTAATCTATTTTTGTGCAGCCATACTATACTAGACTACTAGTAGTCCGTTGTTGTTGCTTTTAAAAACCAGAAGGATTTATTTACAAAAATGTGAGTTAACATGTTTGTTTCCTATATATGTTAATTGCAGCACATAATTGCACCATGATCAGTTCAAAGCTTGATCCGTTGGTTAATATTTTAGGAAAAAGGAAAAAAAAACAGTTGTTGTTACAGTTTTTTTTTTGCGAATTATAGTATTAGTGACAAAACTTGTCATCTTTCAGGCTCTTACGATGAATAAAACTAAACCCCCAATTAATATTTTTCACATAATCATGCGTGCTTAGAACACACTAATACGACGTGATGTGATGCTTATTATATGCTAAAACACCAACCGGTGTATAATGCCAAGTACTACCATAATTCTGTACGGGCGGAAGAACAAGTTCAGACTGCACCCTTCAATAAAAGTAAGCGTTGAACTGAGTAATATGTGGTGATTTGGATCCAACATTTAGCATAGAAATCATGGATTGCAAGCATGGAACGGAGGGAACACTAGTTTGAACAAGCTGGTATTACGGATGGCAATATGCAGTACATTAGTAATTAGCAATATGTGCACATCATTGTTTTGCCATTCGAATAACGAAATGTAGAGAACGAGATACATGCACAAGTGCACGCATACAATTAATAACTGATCAATAAAGAAGAATCAGCTAAGAGAAGGTACACACAGACACATTAGATGGTAGCCTGGTTCTGGTATGCTGCATCTCTTCCCTTCTCTGTCTGAAACTCTGAATGAACCTGGACGTCTGCAAAACATTAGTTTTTTTGATATGTCCATGCCTGAAAATGGTTATGTTGGTGAATGTTTAAGTAGTCAAACAAAAGCCACAATATAAACAAAAAAAAAAAAAACTGCAGTGGTACAGATTTATGTGCACTTAGGGAACAAAATCAATGCAAAGACTCTCGTCTCGTCTCCCCAACAGAGGAAGAGGGCGAACAGAGTGGCGGCTCCGGCGATTTTTCTTCCACATGAGCTCCGTGCTCATCGGCGGGAAGGAATTCGTCGGATCCGTCGCTCGGATCTTTATAGCAGTAGACTAGTTGTAGTCTTAGTAGCTAGTGTTTGGCTGGCCGCTGTGAGGACAGTGCCGGCCTGTAATAAAGGTGCTTCAGTTCTTGGCCCAACGCAGCGCTCTACGCTGTGCTTGTCGTCAGATCTGAGAGCTCCGGTTCCAAAGGGGGTCGATGCAGCGGCGGCAGGGATCCCCTTGTGGATTTTGTCCTCCGGCTTCGCCGTCGTGGCTGCTTACGCTCCGGCATCGCCACGAAGTTTTGGAGGATCTGTACAGGGGCGGAGCCGGCTGCTGATGCCGGCGCACTCCAGGCGCTGGTATGGCCGACGCTGGGTTCGTGGGAGCTGGTGGGCTGCGCTGCCTCTCTCCATCGACCTCGTCGATTGGATCTGGTGGCGCGGCGACCCGGATGAGCTCGGGGATCTCCCCGGCCGATGTTCTCCAAAGCCTGCGACCTTGCCGTTCGTGGCGGGTGCTTTTAGAGGTCCACAAAGCAGCTGTGCTGCGAGGAGGCTTCTCCGGATCAAGGTGTTGTGGTGCGTCGTCTCCTTCTCCACCGGCGTCTCCGTCGACGGCGGTTCCAGGAGGCGTTCGTGGGTGTTCTGCGTAGAGGATTCCATGAGGCTATTTGTTTTTTTTTGCTTTTCATGGGGTCCTTTATGTAAAGTGTCGTGCCAGCTGTTGTTCTGGTGTGTTCGTGTTGTTTCTGCGTGTTGTAACCTGCTGCTAAACTGAATGGACACGTGGTAACTTCTCAAAAAAAAAAAAAATCAATGCAAAGAGCAGAGCAGGTTATCAAGAGTTCAGGGCAACGTATTCATAACTTGAGGCTAACCAGAAGAATTTCTTTTTTCTGGAAGACAATACTAGATCAGTCAATAAGCTAAGAAGTGTAGATGAGTAACTGAGGAAGATACACCACGCTTATAGCACTTTCTCGAATCAAATTATGGAGATACAGAAATAGTATGCACAAAAATGTAGTGTAAATCTGAAATTCACAAACAGCATATTACTCTGTTCAGGTTTTGGGGCTTTGGGCAGGAGCCTTCCAGCTTGCAGTAAGGCACACAGACAATCTAGCGATTAATTACCTGTAGAAGGGATCCGGCTTGATCCAAGCCACGGTGGGAGAACACATGGCACCAAAGCTTCGGGGAACTCCCCATCACCTTTCCCATGTCCATGTCCACGGCGACGATGTGCTCGCCTACAGTGAGGTGCATGACACTGGCGTCCAGTGGGTAAAGAACGGCAATGTGTGGCGTCCCTCGCAAGGGCAGCCACGGGTGGTCTCCTCCATCCGCCAAGACCCGGCTGAGCGCCACCCGGTGCTCCAGCGTCCAGCCGCCACCGCAGTCCTCATCGAGCACGAGTGAGCTGAGCGCCACCCGGTGCTCCAGCGTCCAGCCGCCACCGCAGTCCTCATCGAGCACGAGTGAGCTGAACGCCACCCGGTGCTCCAGCGTCCAGCCGCCACCGCAGTCCTCATCGAGCACGAATGAGCTGAGCACGAACGGCTCCTGCTGAGACACCTCGGCATACCTCCCCTCGCTGACCCCCATGCGCCGGTACTTGCCCAGCGCGTGCCTCCCTTCGTCGCGTGCGGCAGCAGGCGGCGGCAGCACGCTGCCCTTGGGCAGCTCGACGAAGCGGGTCTCCGTCCGGTCGCTGAAGGGGTCGACCGTCACGGCGCCGCAGCCCACGTCCACATACCACAGCCACCCGCCGAAGGCCAGCGTGTCCTGGTATACCGCCCCAATCCCGCTCGCCAGACGCGGGAGTTGGCACTGGGACGGCGCGCCGTTTACAAGCTCCCACTTTCCTGTTTCCGAGAGGAACCGGACCATGTTATTTCCCGAGTAGAGCTGGGCGACGGCGAACCTGTCAGGCGGCCCGTGCCCGCTGTCGGCCTGGGTGAGGATGCCCATGCGGTGCTCCCGCAGGACCTTGGTGGTGCCGCCGACGTTGGGGACGCGGAGCACCTGGCCGCTGAGCGGGTTGCAGACGAGGTAGGTGTAGTCGGGGACGTGGCCTTCGACGCCCTTGCCGGTCCTCTGGCGCACCTGCTTGTTCCCCTGCTGCGCGAGGATGGGGGACTCGAGGCGAGCGTCGCAGGCGCCAGGCGGTGACCAGGAGGAGGCCGTCGGCGCCGCTCGAGGAGGAGACCATGCCGGAGACAAGCTGCTTGACCTCGCTCTCGGGGCTGGGTTCCGGGCTGGTGTTGATGAGATGCGCCGGCAACTGCAGGTACGAGTAGCGCGGCGGCGCGGCCAGGTGGATGGCCGGCGGCTCCGATTTGTAGACCACCGACAGGAAGTCAAACATGGCCCAGGGAGGGTGCGAGACGGTGGCCGTCGAGAGGGAGCGGCGGCGGAGAGGCCGAGGAGGCGGCGGCGGAGCGACATCGCGGTGGCGGAGTGGAGTCTGCAACTATGCAACTGTTGGGAGAAAGACTGGGGTTTTCGTGGGGAATACAGGATCACCCTTTATATAGGATCTATGAGAACAATTTTTTTTAAGCACAAAACATGTTCAAAATATTATGAAAAAAAATGACAACGCACATATATGTTACATATACAAGACCAAAAAATTGCAGCTTCAAATTCGATATATACTTAGAGAACCAAAAAAGACAAATTTAGGTGTGAATAGTGTGAACTAGAATTCAATCAGATATGACACTATTCATAGTCAGATTTGTCTTTTTTGTTTCTTCAAGTGTAGATCAAATTTTGAGCTGATTTTTTTTTTTTTTGGAGTTGTAGATACAATCCATAGGTATGTTGTATATTATTTTCAGTTTTTTTCGCATGATAAAAACATGTTTTATGTGAGTTGATCCTATGATCTCACCTAATAGATAGATCCTATACAAGTCTCCCCCGGGTTTTCGTTTCGGCCAGGACTCCGGGTAGGCTTTGTTGCTCGGAAATCCTAGACCTACGGACTTTGTTGCTTCATGTGGGCTCGGTGCACAGATATCAGCAATGGGGACTCAAGATGGCAGTTTTCCTGTGGGAACGGGTACCCGCGGGTATATACCCGCTAAGAACCGGGGATGGGGGCAAATTCCCTGGTGGGGATAGCGGGGCGGGTACCCGAGAGCTTAACGGGGCGGATGTGAGGAAAATTTGCCCCGTGGAGTCCCCGCGGGTACCCGGGACCCCACCCGTCAGTCTAACAGAGAAGCACATATATAAAGAAAACCCTAACTGCCCTCACCCGGCCACTGCTTCTCTCTTTTCCCCTCGCTCCAGCCGCTAGTCTCCTCTTTCCCCATCTCTCTCTTCTCCACGAGTAGCACCAGCACTGCCTTTCCATGTACGTGCACACCATACTCGGCACGGCCGGAGTTGGGAGGAGCATCTGCAAGTTCGTCGCTGCACGCTGCATCATCTCGTTGTTGCACTGGCCTGCATCATCTCATCGCTACACGGCCCCGCATCATCTCCTCGCCGGTGCCGCCCCGCATCATCTCGTTGTCGGCGCCGCCCCGCATCATCTCGTTGTCGGCGCCGCCCCGCGTCATCTCGTTGTCGGCGCCGCCCCGCATCATCTTGTCGTCGCGCCGCCCCGCGTCATCTCATCGTAGGCGCAACCCCGCATCATCTTGTCGTCGCGCTGCCCCGCACCAGTTCGACGCTGGTGTCGTCCTGCAACTGCAGCTGCCATCTTCGCTACTTGGGCGTCTGCGTGCAAGTCCCCGTGGATACCCCGGCGGGCATCGGGTACCCGACGTTGTCGGGGATGGGGCCGATTTCCCCCCGACATGCTAGCGGGGATCAGCGGGGATGGGGATTGGCGGGGATTGGGGCGGGATGGTGGAGTCATCCCCGGTCATCCCCATCCCCGTCGCCACCTTGAGGTAGGACGAGAGCATCATGCTATGGCCAAGGTGTCATAAGGCTCGGTGCAGTGGAGCTAGTCCATGAAGTGAGTACCGAACTATGGCCAAGGTGTCACAAGGCACAGTAGAGTCGTTCTGCAAAAGCAGAGCCGAAGGGAGCTTGTTCGTGTTACGATCACGAACAGGCAAAAAAGAAAGAAAAAGGTGGTCCAAAAGAGCATCATAACCAATCTATGGTATCCAGCCACGAGAGTTTAATTTCAGGTTCGACACACTTTGATGGTTTATAAAGATGAAATATTTTTCTAGTGGGAGATGATTTCTGTTGTTTTATAATGACGGAATATTTGTTTAGTGGGAGGTGATTTCGTCAATCTCAAAGAACTTTGTCCTTTATTAGAACGAATTCCCACATATTTGAAACATATATGATGGTAATACCATGTTTTACATTGATTTATGGGAATTTAACAATGATCCCCTGTATTTGGCTTATAACTCTGCAGAATAGGAATTCCCTATTTTGTGTACTTTTCACTATCAGAAACCTATACAGAGTCAAACTGAGCTAGGACTTTCGGAGGGTCATTTTTTTCATCGGGAGAAGCAACCTAGGCCTTGGAAGCACAACTGGAGAGGCCTGAGGCCCAAAAGAGGCCAGGTGGCATGCCCAGACATGTAGGGCGCGCCACCTAGGCTCTTTTGGATGTCGATCGTCCAAATCGCTTGATACTTTTTCCCACCGACGTATTTTAACCTAAAAACCACTATATATATCCCCCAATGGTTCGCGGGAAGAGAGCGCTGCAGAAACACAGAAACACGAAAACAGAGGCTGAATCGGTGAAGATTGGAGGCGAAAACTCCGTCGGAGCCGCCGCCGGAGGGATCTCCACCTTCTCCAACGTCTTCCTCATCATCACCAAGATGAAGGGGGAGTAGTACACCTCTAGATTACGGGTTTGTGGTAGTAGTTTGATCTATTTATCTCATGTTCTTCATAGTTCTTAGTACCGTATGAGCTGTCCAACATGACTATGGTCATATTTTTAATACCTATGTGGTGGATCTTTATTCTATGATATGATGTATGAGATTTTGCTATTTTTTGTATAAGATGTATTTATAGATGCATATTATGTAGCCCGTTCTTAATTATTAGTTCTGATCCAACTTGTATGCAAGAACGTGTGTTGGGTGATATGTGTGTTAGATGAAATAGCATGGTTTTAGTGATTGAGTAGTGACAACAAATTCATGATCTATTATGGCTTTGCCTTTTCTTTTGCTATCTCACTAGGGATACAGTGAATGCATGTGCTATCTTCGTCACGTAAAAAAGTGATGATCTTGTTTGATCAATGTAGCATATTTGATATTCAAATATGATGTCAAAGTACTTATGGCTATACTCTGTTAATTATTAATACAAGATTTCTTGAAGTTCTTCCTATCTTGTGGAGTATAATAGAGATGTGTTGCATCATCTCTATGTTAGGACGTGATGCTCATATGGATGCTTATCTTATACATGTTAATTAAAGTTATTTTCTTCATTGACAAGGGATTAACTTGTCAATTCCTACGGATTTAGACTAAGGGTTTCGTAGAAATTAGAGGGCAAGTAGATCTCGAAGGTTCAGCCGAAAAGATGCTCGACTAAGAAAACTAGGGTTATGTTGACAATTAATAGATTCGATGATTCTTCACCCCTCGGATCCCCTTTATATAGGAGGGCGAGCCGAGGGATCTGTACAAGTTACAAACTCTCGGAGACTATCCGAGTCTTTCCCGTACTATTTCATATTGACGTTCGCTGGGCTTCTGGGCCTTGAAAAGCTCCGGGTCGTGGGCCTCCAAATATCCTCGGGTACTTTATTCGGCATGCCCATTCGGGATGCCCATGTCAGTAGCCCCTGAGATTTTGTTTGAATCGTAGAATGGAGCTAAATATCCATCGTAGAATTGAATCATATCTTTATATACCAACGAGACGAGTCTTTTGTTTAACTTTTATTTTGTTCAGGGATACTGGTAAATGTGGCTGGTTCATCTGACGGATCAGGTACCAGTTAACTGATCTTGTGGCAAACCCGCATAAACCTACTTCAAGCTCAAGCCCCTGGACTTGAACTCGGGATGCTGGTGTAATTCAACACGCGCTACTTAAGGACTTATCGTGAATCGAATCCCAGATATGTTTTATCGAGTACCTAGCGCATCCGCTAGGATTTTTCTTCGCATCTGTTGATACAGATGAAATGATAGAACACATTCGGGTGCGTTACCACGCCACGCAGGATGGATCATGGGGACTTACCTTCGTAAAATGTTAAATCATCCAGAGTTTTTATCGCGACGGCGTGCTCTGAGAATATATTGTCGAGTTCCTTTGTCGGCTGCTGGAATTGCGAACTTCTTCGAGTTGTCTGATGACAATATCTTGATCTCCCGATGGGAGTACATGACGAGTTATGTGTAACTCGAAGATGTACGATGAAAATTCTTCGTCTGTACTTCTATATTATCTTGTTATTCTGTTGTTTTTTCTTCCTCATAATTCATCGGGTGCGCGACCAGCGCTCCCGATGGGAGTAGCCCCCAAGGCTACAACCGAGTGTTTGCTCTTGGTTGTAGGCTCAACTTTTGATATTTTGATCAACTCTGTATTTCTTCTCTTCCGCCTCATCCTCTCATCAGAAGTATAGACAATACTTCTGATAAGAGTAGCCCCTAAGCATCTTGCATTTGATCATAGGATCTCGAAGTTTTCGTTTTTTAGAACTCGAAGTTTTATTGTCACTATATTTTGTTAAACCACTCGAAGCTTTCTTGAATGACGTCGCTGCTGATTATAGCCACGATGCCCACCTTGGAAAGACATGGCTCATGTCATCTCACTGGGTCGTGGGTCCAAAACTCTTGGCCATCGACACGTCGCGCAAGTGGGGGACACACGTCCTCCGTAACTTCCGGCACGCGCGAAGTTCAAAGAACATCTCTCGGTTTATGTTTTGATGTTTGATGTCAATATATGTGATACACTAATGTTTTATGAGATGGTGCAGAGAATATATATATATATGTGTGTATGGTTGTTTTGTGTGGAAAAACAAGACAAAAGGAAGCAGAAAAATATTCACTAGGCCGGATAATCCGGGCCGGATATTTGCAAAATATCCGGCCCCCAAAAATCGGCTAAGGACATTCTGGCGAGTGGCTCAGTACTACCCTGGATCAGGGCCGGACTTTTTCCTGGATTTTTCCAGCAGCCGGATTTTCCGAGGCGGGGGGGATTATCCGGCCCCAACTTATACCGGATTATCCGGGCCCTGTTTTCACCCAACGGCTGGATTTTTGAGGGATGTATTTATAACACCCTACTTCCTCCTTCCCAAGCTGCTCAAATCCCTGCCAAGTTCATCACCATTAGAGCCACCTCAAGAAACACAAGAATCACAAGATATCCTCCTCCACCCAACCAAAGCTCTTGATCTTTGGAGATTCGAAGGAGAAGACCCCGATCTACATCTTCACTGAAGAGATTTCCATTTCCCCCTCATATGCTTGAGGGCCCCTTTGCTAGTGTTCCTCTTTTGGGAAACCCTAGTTGTTTGTAGTTGATATTTTTCTTCTTCTTGTTGTTACAGATTTGGGAGCCTCCAATTTGGTTGTTGATGTGTGCCCCAAGAACCTTGTAAAGGTCCGGTTTCCGCCTCGAGGAAATCCCTTAGTGGAAGTGGGCTAGGCCTATGTGGCGTTGCTCACAGGAGACCTGAGTGAAGCCTTTGTGGCGTTGGTTTGGCTTTCGTAGCGACCACACTCCTCCAAACGTAGACATACCTTCTTGCAAAGGAAGGGAACTACGGGAATCATCTCCGTGTCTCCGTGTCTCCGCGTGCTCCACTCTCGGTTACCTCTATCCTATTATCTTCCCTATATATTGCCTAGCTATATATTGCGTAGTTATTGATCTTGTCATATAGGTAAATTCACATAGTTGCGTATCTAGAGAATTTACCTTTGTGTCAAGCCTAAATTGAAAAAGAACTAAAAATTGGTTAGCACCTATTCACCCCCCTCTAGGTGCGGCATACGATCCTTTCAATTGGTATCAGAGCCTCGGCTCTTATTTCGGGCTTAACCGCCTAAGAGTATGCCGGACGACGAGGCTGCGGAAGGGGCCGCAAAGATGGTCTCCATGGATGATTTCAAGTTGATGGAAACATATTTGAGGTCCCCCATGGAAGCTCAAAATGGAAAGCATGAAGAAAATGATTTCCGAGCTTTTGACTCCGGTTCCCTCCGTGGTTCCCGTCACAGAGGAAAGGGACAAGGGTGCATTAGAAGAGGGTGGTGCTTCGGCATTACCCTCCTCTAGCAAGCCCTTGGATGGTGATCACTTAAACACAATTAAAAAACCATTGCTTCTCCTAGGGCAATTAGTGCGGGTGTGAGCTACAATAATGTGCCCCCACCTTTCCTCTCTCCCGATATCCCGGTTCCCCATCCTCATATAAACACTAGGGGTGATCCACCCAAATTTAATGATAAAGATTTTAGTACATGGCAATTTGAGTTTCGCTCTCATGTGTGCACTGCCTCCAATGAACTTTGGAGAATCATCTTGGAAGGTTACAAGCCTTACAACCCCGAAAGGTTGACTAGAAGAGAAGAGGTTGATAACCAACTCAACTCGATTGCCTTGCACATGATTCAAACTAGTGTGGGACAAAAGACTTGGCTCTTGTTCGGAACTTCACAACCGCCAAGGAAGCTTGGGAGGGTTTGGCCATAAGCTTCATGGGAAGTGAAAGCACGAAGAGAAACAAGTATAGTGCTCTTCAGAATCAAGCCGAAGGATTCATGAGGTTGCCGGATGAAGATCATCAAGTGATGTATAGAAGGCTCATCTCCGATGCCGATGCATTTCAGAATGTAGGTGCCCAACATATTGATGATTTTTGGATCAAGGACAAGAATATCGATTGCATGATGCCTTTTGAACCCGTTGATGTCAAGAGTCTCCTTGGAAGACAAAGCTACCCCTCTCTCACCTCCCAACAAGTGGTGCACGAGTTGCAAGCTCTCAAGGTGGCCGAACAAAACTCTCATGATTCTCGCAATCGTTCCATTGGAATGTATAGAGGTACAAACTTTGCCTTGATGGTCAATACCGTGGAAGAGGTGAACACACTACAAGAAAAGTTTCTATGGCCGACGAAGTTGAAGTCGCGCCGTGGTTGCTGGTGCACCATGGCCGACGATTTTGGGTCTCTCCGTGGTGCATGTCAAAACTTTTTTCTCTCGTTTTTGAGGCCACCTAGCCCGACGAAAGCAGCCAAAACGTCTTCTATGGTGGCCCGGGACGTGGTGCATCGCGAATTCTCGGGTTCGCCAGCCGAGTCAACGCAAATCCGCACCGCCCAGGGATGTAGGGCCCAGATGGCAGCCTCTCTAGCATTGTTTTTTCTCGATCGCGCCATCTCGTTCAACGCTCTCCGATCGAGCCGTTTACGATGCAGGATCATGGGTCCCGCATGTTATCCTCTATGAACCAAAATTCTTTCTATTCTTGGATTTTTTTACCCCCTGATTTCTGGCTACTTCCTTTTTCTTTTGATCCCGTGCCGCCATGGAAACGTTGAGACCGCTGCTGCTAAATGGGACCCACATGTCATCCTCTATGTACTATAAAACTTTCTTTTCTTGGATTTTTTTGGCACCTCATAATTGGTCACTTGCCTTTTTCTTTCGATCCCGTGCCGCCTCTCAAACGGTGATCCCGCTGCTGCTAAATGGGACCCGCATGTCATCCTCTATGTACTATAAAACTTTCTTTTCTTGGATTTTTTTTGGCACATGATATTTGGTCACTTGCCTTTTTCTTTCGATCCCGTGCCGCCTCTCAAATGGTGATCCCGCTGGTGCTAAATGGGACCCACATGTCATCCTCTATGTACTATAAAAAATTATTTTTTTGGATTTCTTTTGGCACCTGATATTTGGTCACTTGCCTTTTTCTTTCGATCTCATGCCACGTTTGAAACGGTGATACCGCTGCTGCTAAATGGGACCCGCATGTCATCCTCTATGTACAATCAACTTTCTTTTCTTGAATTATTTTTGGCTCCTGATATTTGGTCACTTGCCTTTTTCTTTCGATCTCATGCCACGTTTGAAACGTTGAGGAACCTGCTGGCTCATGGGACCCGCATGTCATCCTCTATATGCTATAAAAGTTTATTTTCTTGGATTTTTTTGGCACCTCATAATTGGTAGGACATCTTGGAGCATGTCCTATCTGGAAGATTTGGAATACCACTACAATGACCACATGGCATTCCATGCAAAAACCTTTTGGGTTGATCCATCCAAGGCCAAGGAAGACAACATCAAGAGAAACAACTCAAGTGGGTTCAAGAGCTTGGGCCCAAGGACAAGATCTTTCTACAATTGTGGGGACAAGAACCATTTCATCGCCCAATGCCCCTATGAGCATAGGGAAACTCGTGGTGGAAGGCTCATTCCCAAAGATAAGAGCAAAGATCCAAAGGCTCCCAACAAGAAATTATACAACAAGGGTAAGAAGGACAATGGGCCATCAATGATTGTGCTAATAACCAAGGAAGAATATTCTTCCGATGACAATGATAGTAGTAGTGATGAAGAAGAAACCTCAAAGGAAGTGGCCACCATTTCCACCACCAATATTCCCTCTTCATCTCTCTTTGAATCCCCCAATGAGAACCCTCACATCAAGAATGCACATTGCTTCATGGCAAGGTCCTCCTTGGACACATCTATTGAGCTATCAACTCAAGAAGAATACACATCCGGGGATGATGATGATGATGAAGAAGAAGAAGAAGAAGATGATGAAACTTCCAATGGATTGGTTGCTCTTGCTTCTCTCTCCAACAACTCTTCATCACTAATTGAATCCCCCAATGAGGATATTGAAATGAAGGAAGAAAGTTGCCTCATGGCTAAATCTTCCGAGGTATCATCTCCTAACCCCTCTATGCCCAACATATTTGTAAGGGTATATTGCCCCTATGTGTGGTTTTGGTATTTAGTGACAACCCCTATGGACTAATGTTTTCATTGAGTTTATATGAAGGAATATTCTATAGGTACTACTTGTATTCCATGTGTTGTATTCAAGTATGGATGCCATGAAGATAAAGATATACCTTGTGTATTGACATCAAGATCGTAGATTTTGAAGATATATATGTGATATGATCAAGAAGAAGACATGAAATTTTAGTTCTTATGTGGAACTCAATATTAGCCATGCTCTAGCTTATGTGATAAGAAACGAATGATCATGGTCTTGAGTGCTTGGTTCCAAGTGAAGAATTCAAGTTATGGCTCTAAGTCGGTGCCATGATAGTCTCATAAGTTGAGCTATGGTTGAATAAGATTCAGAGCATGAAAACAAATGTAGAATTCTATATACACCTCAAGATAGTATGATAGAGAATGAGAAGATACAAGGTTGACCAATACAAAGAGTGAAGAATAGATTCAAGATTGGTCAACACATGAAGCATGAAGAATGTGCCATGTGAAGTCATGTGGTATGATAAGCCTTGTCAATTATGCTTTATGAACTAACCCATCATATATGTGCCCTTGTGTTGTCTATGTGGGTTAGGTATCTTTCCATGGGCATGCATCAAAAGTGAGATCTCATATAGCCCATGAGAGGATGACATCAAGTGGTGATCGTCATCAAGGTTGTTGCGGTCAAAACCCACCGGCGGGCAGCGACGGGCAACACAGTAGAGCCGGGAACAACTTAGGGCTGCGGTTGGCCCTGGTCCCTCCGAGCGACGGCCCGCAAAGCCTTCTGGTCACACGTCCGATGCTGATTGCAAGGGCGTGCCACCTGACCTATACCTGGTCAGGAAGGTGATGGAGATGCCTCGCTTAGTTTCCTGCATGGCATACACGTAAACATTAAATACGAGCCTCGATCGGCTCTCGGGTTATCCCGTGAATCGGCTCAAGGAGCCGATCCACCCATGATTCGTACGAGGTGCACGAATATATGGTGGTCCTGCTTGATCAAGATAAAGCTAATGAGATCTACGACAATTTAGGGTTTTCACCGCATAATCGGATCATCCTACTCACGGTAGGGCCTCGCGGCCACGCACGGTGATCGTAAGCCGATCCTAAACAAGGCCTAAAAACCAACACTAGGTTGATCCCCGGAACATCCTGTTTAGGACTAGCGAACGACACCCTACGTGCCGCTGGATCCTCCCACCCTTTGTAAGGCCTAACTATTGCGGATATTAAACTAATCCTTGTAGAACAAGGAGCAACCGTAACGGATCGGATCTACCGAATAATGATCAAGCGGGGTGCCGCCCCTACACCTAAGATAGGTGTAAGGGCGGCTAGATATGCAAGGGTTGCACTACGATAGCATGTTATACGAAGAACTATGCTAACCCTAACACATCTATGATAACTACGTTGCTCGCCATCAAAAAGGCTTCAGTACGAGCAACGCATGAACAACTTGCGATCTAGGCAGCATGATGCTTACCGGTAGAAACCCTCGAGACGAAGGAGTTGGCGATGCGCCGAGATTGATTTGTTGGTTGAACGTTGGTTGTTGTTTATTCCATAAACCCTAGATACATATTTATAGTCCAGGGGACTTTCTACCGTGGGAATAATCCCCACCGTGCACGAGACAAATTCTAACTTTTAATCTAAGATGTGATCTACTATAACTAAAGATACACGGGCAATCTAGCCCAAATTCTTCGTGCAAGGCCGCTTCAGAGATCTTCCACGTGTAATCTTCCAAGCCCATCTCCCTTACGGCCCACCTCCTGATTTGGCCAAAATCTGGTGATAACACATGCCCCCTGGTTTTGGCAATGATAATTCCAAAACCACTCTGTTTTTTCCTCAAAGGGTCATGTCGTGGCAGAGCAGTACCGTTGCAGTATTCTTCATCATTATGCCCTGTCTTCTCAGCTTCTCTGCAAAATTTGACAGCTTTGGCATCACCTCTTCGGAAACTGCAATGGCATTAAATTTCCACCAGGCTCCTCATTATTTAACCGTGCCGATCGATTAGCCCTCTTCATCATCTTCCTCTGTTCTGGCCCTCGGCACCCAAAAAACCCTCCTGCGCCACCATGTCTTCTTCCTCCTCTTCCTCTTCCGGTCTTTCCTATGGGTCTTCCTCCTCCCGCGAGACGCCACCGGACGTACGCGCACCAGAAGAATGGGACCAGGAAGACCACGCCTCCTCCGTCTGGTCCGAGGACGACAAGTCCCTGACCAGCAGGGATGAAGATCTCCAGTTCCTAGCCGATGGGGAACTGGAATTGGAAAGCGAGGATGACTTGTTCCCCTGGGACGGCTGCCCCTCTTCTGAAGAAGAGAAGGAGGAAGACGACGACGACTCCCTCGAGGGCTACCCACCTGCGAAACGCCTCCGCATGTGGTAGGACGACGACGACAGCGATGATGATGAGGAGGATGAAGCTCCCGTAGAGGGCTACGGGAGCAGCGACGAGGAGCCCATCGGCAGCAGTGCCGATGGGAGCTCCGAGGATGATGACGAGGGCAGCGACGGTCCGTAGATAGGATCTACTAGTGTAGGTCTAGTAGTAGCAGTTTGGTCAGCAAATCCCTCTTTTGTACCTCTCCCCTTGAGCAATCGACTCTTCCTTTGTAAGAAATCTTGTTTATCAATGAAGAATTTTCTCCAATTTGACCTTGCCGATTCCTTTTATGCTAATTTAGCCGATTGTCAACTCGGTCCATGTTTAATGAGCCGATTGCCACACATTGGTTCCTCATAATCCGCTCTTCATTTCTTTGACGTCGGAGTGATCGTGAATTTGGTCACTTTAAGAGAGCCCCAGAACCGCTGCTGAAACGACTTGACGCTGAAGCCAATACCTCTGGATATTCAGATATTCAGTGACACTCTTCAAACCTGCCCAATCCCTTTGAAGAAGGTCATGATGGAGGGCCAGCCGATGAAAATCTAAATCGGTTTCTTAAGAACAAAATATCTACGTAGTCCGTTGCCCCCCGAGCCTTCATCAAGGCGAGAACAGCAGTGAGCCAACCAAATGTGCCACTATCGGCTTCCGAGTCATGATGCAGAACCAGCCGATTTCAACAAAATCGGCTCCCCAGAGCAGAGAACTTTCAGGGTGGGCTGCCCCCCGAGCTTTTCCAGTCCACTTCTTGCGCCTTGCTGATCAGATCGGCTCCTTTCCTTCGGCAGATTTGATGTAACCTATCCTTAACCCGATCTGTACGTCCATGCTGCTCTTGATATTGCCCCAGCTGATGTTGCGGACTCGAATACTTGCAAAAAGAATTTGGAGGTTCTTGAAGAGAGGATCTGAGCCACCAAACTATTTTATTGAGGAGTTCTTCCAGTAGAGTCTCTCTTCGTGACCCACTTCCTGCTCCGTTGAGTCTCTGCTCATAACAGTTGTACTAGAGTCGATGGTTTGCATCGGCTGTTTATCGATTTTTTTTTACTGGCCGATTTTTCCTATCGGCCCCCAATGTTTTACTGCACACATGTTCATCTGCGCCTGCTCATCTGATGATTGCCCCCCGAGCCGAATCTGCCAGGTGACTGCAGATATCGGCTTTGTGGTTAGCCTAGGCACTGCATTTGTACGTCGGCTTTGGTAGGACCAATGTTGATTTTCCCTGACTCAATCAGCCGACGTAAACCGCTGCCAAATAGATCGACATTGTATGCAATCAGAACATGTGGTGAAGATAATTTTGGCCGATTGCTGGAATCAGCCTCCATATTGATTGAAGCGCTTAATGAAGGTTTATGCTTGCTACTCGGTCAGGCCGGTGGATAAAACCAGCCCAACCTCTGACTTTATCATGTTGATGCGCTTGCTGTCGTCCACCTCGAGTGCATCATGTAATCGTGGAGCACTAAGCTCCGTCGGAAGGACGAGCACCATGTTTGTGCCAGCCGATGTTTCATCATCGGCTTTCCTCTGCTTGGGGCGCCACTCCATTTTCCGTGGACGACCCTCTTCGTCCAGGGTTCGCTGAACTTTCGCAGCCAGATCAGGTCGCGCCTTCCTTAGCGTATGCAAGTATAACCTTTCGGCTTCCTCCAGGCCACGCAATCGCTGAACCCTGCGCTTTTGCGAACGGCTGAGTCCATCAGGGCACCACCTTGGCCGGTGGTACCTGTCTTCTTCTTCTTCTCCCTCGTCTTCTGAATCCTCGAGATCTTCCAGACGAGGGGACTCAGCTTGTTTGCTTCGAGGCGGGAGAGGTCCTAAGCGTTGGAACACGGACACGTTGGCTGCCTCCTTCTTCTTCTGGTTGCATTCTGGGCAATTGCCGATTGTAGGCAATCGGCTCATTCCTGAATCCCAGCAGTGTCTGAAGAAGGGACAGTCCCAGTGTCTATCCTCGTCGTCTCGCTCCCCTGCCTTTTCCTTGGCACGGCGCTCGTGCTCCTCCTCATCGCGATCATGCCGGCGATGTCTTCTGGCTTCTCTGGCCAGACGATCTCTTTCATCATCATCGCTGGATCGTCGGCGTTGGTCATACTGACTCACATACTTGTTGAGGAGGTGATCAGAGAGGGGTCGCTGATATCTTATGTTCTTCACTTCTCCCTCTGTGACGTAGCGCTTGCCATCGTGACGGAGCCGATCGCGTGGAGCGGCCTCCTCTATGTCCTTGCTACGAGAGCAGATGCCCTCGTCTCCATCCTTGCCAGCGTGGTGTCCAAGTCCTACCATGTTGATGCTGAACGAGGATCCTGGCTGGCAACCTTCAGGGTAAGTGCACTCCACCATGTTTACGGCGGGGAAGGGGTGGGTGTCGACCTTCATGGCGTACTTGGTTGAAAATCAGACGTCCTTGTTCTATCGCCATTTGGATCTGCCGACGCCACACCCTACGGTCGTTGGTGGCATGGGAGAGCGAGTTATGCCATTTGCGGTATGGCTTTCCGTTCAGCTCTTGTACCGTGGGGAATTTGAGACCTTCGGGTATCTTCAACTGCTTTTCCTTGAGCAGGAGGTCGAAGATTTGTTCAGTTTTGGTCACGTCAAAATCAAACCCCCTGGGCGGGCCTGGTGGCTTTACCCATTTGCAGGACACGGGGGTTGCCCCCCGAGTCCATTCAGCCGCTGCTACCTCTTGGTCTCCCCGCAGAAACTTCGTCTTCCTCTGCCTCGACCAGGACTACGGCACGCTTGAATTTGTCCTGGTACAAGTCCGGGTGGCGCTGTTCATATGCCGACAGTTTCTGAACCATGTGCGCCAGTGAGGGGTAGTCTGCTTGGGAGGCCATGTCCTTGAGCGGTGCTGCAAGGCCCGCTACTGCCAACTCGACTGCTTCCTTTTCAGTCACCCGAACCGAATAACATCGGTTCCTAAGACTCCTGAAGCGCTGGATGTATTCTGTCACGGTTTCTCCACGCTTCTGACGTATCTGTGCTAGATCGGCAAGGCCAGACTCGGAAACCTCTGAGTGGTACTGCATATGGAACTGTTCTTCCAACGGCTTCCAAGTCCGGATCGAGTCTGGTGGCAACGAGGTGTACCACCCGAAAGCCGATCCCGTGAGGGACTGTGAGAAGAACCTCACGCGTAGTTGATCCGACACTGAGGCCGGTCCTAGCTGTGCCAAATATCGGCCTATGTGCTCGATGGAGCTGGAACCATCTGATCCACTGAATTTGGAGAAATCAGGGAGCCGATATTTAGGTGGTAGCGGGATCAACTCGTACTCGTCGGGGTACGGCTTGGAATAGCCGATTGCCCTCCTTTTCGGCACCATGCCGAACTGGTCTCTCAGTATGGTACTGATCTGATCCGCTATGCTGGCTGCAGGAGTTGAACTCTGAAGATTCGCCGGGGTGGCGTACTTAGCCAGCCATGTTTGCTTTTCCAGCTCTGAGCCAACTGCAGGAGCTGAGCTCTGGAGGTTCGTCGGGGTAGCGTACTTAGTTAGCCACGTCTGCTTCTCAAGATCTGTCGCTGACGTTCCTCCTGTTTTCCCAGGAGTCCCTGATTTTGTGGCCTGATTGGCGAGCGCCCAGTTACCGCAATCTGGCACATACGTGCACGTATATCCGTGAGGGATCTCCTTAGGCGCCTCATGCAAGAACTGGCAGTCACTAGGGTCACCACCGATCTTGTAGACGACGAATGCCGGTGAATTCGGCACTTCTGGTGCTGCCAACGCAAATGGCAGCGGTGGACGGGACTGGAGTGGCAACTCTCCTTGATGGGTCCCGAGAGCTGGTCCTGACGGCGAGTACTGGTGCCTCATGATCTCCTGGACTACGCGAAGAGCGACACGCTCCAAAGTGTTCACCAGGTTCTCAGAGTGGCGGTGTAGCGAGTGAGCCACCAAGTAGTTGATCTCCTGCCGCAGGGACCTGGTGCGCTCTTCCGATGGGGCAGAGAGGTCTATCCCATCGAGCGCACCGTCAGGCGAGAACCACTTCCATCTGATGCCATGGGAACGGGTTCTGTGAAAAGAGCTGATGAGATCGGCCTCGAGGATAGCTTTGACCTCGTCATACTTCTTCTTGAGCTCGTCGGTCAGATCCTCATACGTGACTGGCGTGCCGTCCACCATCTCAGATGTAGATGGCGATGTGGTTGATGATGAAGCTTGTCCCACCGGACGTGCCAGAATGTGTTGCGGTCAAAACCCACCGGCGGGCAGCGACGGGCAACACAGTAGAGCCGGGAACAACTTAGGGCTGCGGCTGGCCCTGGTCCCTCCGAGCGACGGCCCGCAAAGCCTTCCGGTCACACGTCCGATGCTGATTGCAAGGGCGTGCCACCTGACCTATACCCGGTCGGGAAGGTGATGGAGATGCCTCGCTTAGTTTCCTGCATGGCATACACGTAAACATTAAATACGAGCCTCGATCGGCTCTCGGGTTATCTCGTGAATCGGCTCAAGGAGCCGATCCACCCATGATTCGTACGAGGTGCACGAATATATGGTGGTCCTGCTTGATCAAGATAAAGCTAATGAGATCTACGATGATTTAGGGTTTTCACCGCATAATCGGATCATCCTACTCACGGTAGGGCCTCGCGGCCACGCACGGTGATCGTAAGCCGATCCTAAACAAGGCCTAAAAACCAACACTAGGTTGATCCCCGGAACATCATGTTTAGGACTAGCGAACGACACCCTACGTGCCGCTGGATCCTCCCACCCTTTGTAAGGCCTAACTATTGCAGATATTAAACTAATCCTTGTAGAACAAGGAGCAACCGTAACGGATCGGATCTACTGAATAATGATCAAGCGGGGTGCCATCCCTACACCTAAGATAGGTGTAAGGGCGGCTAGATATGCAAGGGTTGCACTACGATAGCATGTTATACGAAGAACTATGCTAACCCTAACAAATCTATGATAACTACGTTGCTCGCCATCAAAAAGGCTTCAGTACGAGCAACGCATGAACAACGAGCATAAGCTTGTGCTGCCTAGATCGCAAGATGCGATCTAGGCAGCATGATGCTTACCGGTAGAAACCCTCGAGACGAAGGAGTTGGCGATGCGCCGAGATTGATTTGTTGGTTGAACGTTGGTTGTTGTTTATTCCATAAACCCTAGATACATATTTATAGTCCAGGGGACTTTCTACCGTGGAATAATCCCCACCGTGCACGAGACAAATTCTAACTTTTAATCTAAGATGCGATCTACTATAACTAAAGATACACGGGCAATCTAGCCCAAATTCTTCGTGCAAGGCCGCTTCAGAGATCTTCCACGTGTAATCTTCCAAGCCCATCTCCCTTACGGCCCACCTCCTGATTTGGCCAAAATCTGGTGATAACAAAGGTCGAGTTGGACAAGTTCAAGATGAGCATCTCAAGAGGATCACATGCTTGAAGCTTGTCATCCATTTGGTGATAATGGATATGTGAATATGTGCATCAATGGAGATTTCCCATCATGGTTTATGGGGGAGAATTTGTGAGCCTTCACGAAGCAACAATGATCAAGTGAGGCATTCCGGCTTGAGTGGAGCTTGAAGAGTTATCATCAAGATCAAGCGGGGTGCGCAAGGAAAAGGTATGGCCATGTTAGGTTGTCCTTTTACCGGTCTCAAGGTGGTTGTTGGGAGACCGTATTATAGGATACATAGCCGCACTATTAAGAGGGGCTTTTGGTTGGGTAACTTGATCACATCGTCTTAGGGAGCTCAACCCTTTGCATGCTTTGCATTCCATAAATCTTGTTGCTTCTTGGTGTTTCTCTGTGTGAAGTTCTTGAGCTTGTTGCTAGCTTTACAACAAGCCCAAGTTCATCGAAAACGGAATTCGTATGCATCTTCTATTGAGTTTTCATGGTTGGAGGTTTTACCGGTTTGATGCTTTTATAGATAGGCAAAAACTTTTATATTATGTTTCTTACTCAATAGTTGGACTACGATGTTTCTATGCATAATGTTGTAGATATCGTTGTCATGATTCCAACGAGCCCAAGATCATCGAAATCGGAGTCCGGATGCAAAAGTTATCGCAGTTTCGGTACACAGTCCGGTCCACCGAGTGCTGCTACCGGGTAGGTCGGTAGTCAGCTCGGTAGGTACCGGGTCCAGTACCGGGTGGCTCGATTCTACCCCCAAACAGTCATTTTTTGATGGGCTATAAAAGGGCCCTTCTTTCCCATTGTTCTGGGCCCTTCTTTCCCATTGTTCTTAGGGTTCTTAGGCACATTTTTTACCACTATTGTTGACCTTCTTGAGCTTGCTTTCTCTCCATTCCCTCATATGATTCTTGCATATTCTTGGGGGATTGAAAGAGGAGATCTAGATCTACAACCTCATCCAATCCATTCCTCCTGTAAGTGAGGGGATCTCTTGGGATCTAGATCTTGGAGTCATTTATTGATTTCCTTCATTGTTCTTCCTCTCTAATCTCATCCAAGCATTTGTTGCTTTGGTGGGATTCGAGTGTGAAGGATTTGAACACCTCTAGTGTTCTTGCTTTGCATCATTGCATAGTGTTGAGCTCTCCACCACGATTAGTTCGAGTGAGATACTGTGAGCTTGTTACTCTTGTAGGGAGACCTCCTAGTTGGCTTGGCGTTTGGTGCTCCGGTGATCTCTTCAAGAAAGATTGTGAAGAGGACCGGGCTTCTCCTTCGTGGAGCTTGTGAAGTGGTTTTGGAGCTTGCCATCTCTAGAGAGGAAGAAAAGCTAACCATAAGGAAAGGGCCATTATCCTTCGTGGGTTTGGCTCGGAGAATAGGGCGAGCCTTCGTGGCGTTGGGGAATCCTTCGTGGGACCTCCACCCCTCCAAACGTGACGTACCTTCTTGCAAAGGAAGGGAACACGGGAATACATCCTCGTCTCCGCGTGCCTCGGTTATTTCTATACCCGAGCTTACTTTCCTTGTGATAGCCATCGTTCTTGAAGTACATATATATTGCTATCACTTGTGCTACATATATCTTGTGCCTATCTTGCTTAGCTCTAGTTGTTATTGTTACACTTAGTTGAGCGTAGCATATGTAGGATTTGTGCTTGTAAAATAAACGTTAGTTTAATTCCGCATTCTTACAAGCCAAATCCGTAGGAGTTTTTAAAACGCCTATTCACCCCCCCTCTAGGCGACATCTCGTCCTTTCAATTGGTATCAGAGCAAGGTCTCTCCTTGTTTAAGGCTTCACCGCCTTGAGAGTAAAGATCTCGGCTAGTAATATAGTGCACAATGACACAATTGTCCTTGATGGCACAAATTATCTTTTGTGGAGAAATCGCTTGCTTTGTAATCTTCGGACCTTGTGTCCAAATATAGAGCTATTTCTAGATGTAGGTTTTTCTCCTCTAATGGATCCTCAAAATCTATCTTTACAGGATGAGAAAAACTTACATCTTGAAGTTCAAGTATTTAATGAGATTTTATCCTCTTTGAGACCAGATTTTCGTCGGTCTTGATACATATAAAGCGAAAGTCGTCTCATGATATGTGGACCAAGCTTAAGGAAATGTTTGGTGGATCCATTTCTCATTTGGTCGGTGGTGTCTCAGAGGAGCTCTCTTCCCCTTCACATCATGAAGAGCTCCAAGTTGCTTCCACCTCCGGCCGTGATGATTTATCATCTTCTTCCACTTCACCAACGTGTTGCAAGAGACAAGGTAATGACATGGTGAGTGGTGATGGAAATTGTAATGTTGATATTGTGCTCACTATTTATGATCCTTCATCCCTATCCCATTGCAATGTTTCATCTTTGGACCAAGACACATCTAGCACAAAAAATGTCTTACATGCTAGTGTTGATAGTCCTTGCATATCATGTATAAACTCCCTACATAAATCCCATGATGATATGCTTGCCTTGTCTTGTTGCCATAATCAAAATGCTTACATTTCCTCTAGTTTTTTGTTGACTAACAATGTAGAGGAAACCGAACACTCTATGGATCAAGACACGATTTCAAATGGGGATTCAAGAATATCCTCCTCTTCATCCTCCGGTACGCACATGTGCCTTATGGAAAATGGACTCCTAACACATTCTCTAATGATGAGAGTGATGATGATGATGTTGACGATGAGGAATGGGCTTCCTTATTGCAAGAGATGGGAATTGTGTATGCTTCTCTTAGTGGTAACAAGGAGGCTCGTGCTACACTCGAACACTCTATGGAAACCGTTCACAAATATAAGGAAACCATAGTGGAGTTAGAGCCTCATATTGAAAATAGGAGACTAAGAATAAATCTCCTCAAGCAAGAGCTAAAAGATGAGAAGCATACTAATTTTCTTCTTACACAAAAAAATGAATCTTATGTGCTTGAAAAAGAAAAATCTGTTAATGATTCTTGTGCTACTAACTCTACTTCTTGTGAATCATCTATCTTAAAGGAGAATGTTGAGCTAAGGGCTCAACTTTATTGGCTAACTAGAAATTGTAGAGAATTGGAAGAAAGCAATAAAACGCTCTCACACTCTCTTGAGGATCTCCTAACCTCCTATGATGAGCTAAAGTTAGCTCATGAGGGAAGTATTACTAAGGTAACATATTGTGAGCCTCATATGGACATTAGCACAACCTCTACTCAAAATGCTATATTGCCATGTGCTAGTCCTAGTAATCCATCTAGTCAAACTATTGATACACCTTGTGTTGGATTACTTGCCTTGCCTTGTTGTTGTAACAATGAAGCTTCTACTTCCTCTAGTACTTATATTTCTACTAACCATGTAGAGGAAATAAAAGAGCTCGAGGCCCAAGTCCTTTCTTTGAAGAAAGACTTGGAAAAGCGTCATGAAGGGAAATCCGCACTTGAAAAGATGTTGAGTGCGCAACAATCCCCCAATGATAAGAGTGGACTTGGATTCAACTCCAATAACAAGAACAAGTCCAAGAGCAAGAGCAACAAGAAGAAGGGCCAAGATAAAGTCAAGAAACCGGCCAAGTTGGTTTGCTTCAAGTGCAAGGTTGAAGAGCATCATGTTAGATCATGCCCATTGAAGAAGAAGAAGCACTTGAGTGAGAAGAGACAAGGGAAACGGCCACAAGGTCAAGCTCAAGCTCAAGCTCGACCTCAAGTTGAAGATAGGCCACTTCTCAAGAAGAATCAAGATAAAGTTCCCCAAGAAAAGAAATCAATAAAGAAGAGAAAGAGGAACACTTGCTACTTATGTCGTGAGAAGGGGCACTTTGCATCTTCATGCTTAAACGGTACCTTATCTAACCCTATCAATATTAATGATGATTACTTTCTTGGGAAGGATAAGAATGGAAATGTGTTTGCCAAGTTTGTTGGAACTCAAAGTGGTTTCAAGAAAAGAACGTTTGGGTTGCCAATCCTATTGTGACTAACCTCTTAGGACCCAACTTGGTTGGGTACCAACAAGCTCAAACTTGATCAATAGGTGTATGTGGAGGGCATTGGAGATTTGGCTACTTCATGAAGAATTAAGGGATCTTCATATATTATATTTTGACCAAGCCAAGTCGTATGGATTATCATCTATATCTTATATCCAATGTTCCTCTATGCGGTAACTTATACTTCAACTCTTCATATTTATTGTAAGTTACTTGCCCCCTTTACATGTTTGGTTTTGTACCAAATATGTGTTTTATGTGTTGTGTCTTACTTGCCCATCTTGTATATTCAAGTAAGTATGTTTGACTCATCATATATTTGTGTATTGTTTTGAGCCTAATGCATCTTGATGATATCTTATTTGGCTCTCTTTGAGTGATTAATGGAACATCCCATTTTGGGGGAGTGATATGCATTGTGAATCTCTCTTTGTTTAAAATGTGTGTACATGGGTACCACCACTTAGTATTGATATTGCAAGATTATCTAGTCACTATGTGGTGTGTCATAAATTCAAATTCTAATGTCCATTAATCATCTCTAGTCGAATTTTAATTGCCTCAATTGGAAGAAATGTTTTATCACATTATGGGGGAGTAATATGTTTTGTACATATCACAAGCCTAGAAAATGTGAACATATGAGGTTATGCCACTTAGAGTTGATACTCTTAATTATCTTGTTCCTAGGTGGCATGTTTGCTCAAACAAGCTCCACTTCTATTAAAAAGTTTTTATTGCTCATCTTATGGGCTCTTGTTTGAGTAAGAAATTCTTGGTATGGTTTTCCTCAAATACATATCTCTATATCTTATTTGGGACATTGTTTGCTTCAAGTTATTCTAATCATTGTTGTGCGTGATTGTTTAACTAGTTGAAGTTGTCAAGAATCTTCATCTATGCATAGTGCTTAATCCTATATATTTATCCTATGCCTTTTATGGTGGAGTTGATCCTTTCTATCCTTGACAATATACCACCAGAAATTAATTCCAATATTCTCATTGTCTTCGAGAATTAATAAACTTGTATGTGGTAACATCTTTGGATCATCTTCATATTGGATTGACATTTTATTTGCCACTTAGAGTAGATATTGTTAAATATATTATTCCTAGGTGGCATGTTTTCTCAAACAAGATCACTCTTATTAAAAGCTTCATTTGCTTATCTTTTGGTTTTTGTTTGAGTAAGAGATTCTTGGTGTGGTTTTCTCAAAGACATATCTATACATCTTATGTGAGAAACCATTTGCTCCGAGTTATTATAATCATTGCTTTGCATGATTGGATATATTAAGAATCTCTATTTGTGCATGGTTCTTAATTCATACCTTTAACCATATGCATCTTCTGAAGTTGATCTCGAATCCTTGAAATATACCACCGGAAGTTAATTCCAATATTCCCATTGTCTTTGAAAATTGATAACTTTGTATGTGGTTGAATTTATGGACCATCTTCACCTTGGATTGCTTCTTATTGACTTATTTTATTTCCAAGAAATTTTGTTGCTCCCATGTGTTTTCCTTGTCCCTTTGAAAAATCTTTTGATAATTTCTTTTGATTCATATAAGGTATTTGTTTTGGAAGACACACCTTTTCTTTACGGTACATTGTGCCATTGTGAAAAGTGTAGAGGGTTTGGTTTATTTGTTGGAACCTTGATCTTTTGGGAGTGTGTTATCTCATTCCTTCTTACATGTCTTATTTGCTTGAATGAGATAAATCTTTGAGCATTTATGGCTTTATTCATATTTAATGCTCAATGATCTTTACTTACTTCATTTGTTGAACTGTGTTGAACAAATCTTTTGTGATTTGCGTCTTTGATATAATTTGGACAACAAATTTATTTGGTCGCGCATTTATGCCTTCTTGAATTCATTTGATGTTTTGTCCAAATTGTATCTTTCTTGTATCTTTAAAATCTTTGTGCGTGCTTATATGTAATTTTTTTATATTTGTAGCATGCTTGCTTTCTTTTATCCATTATATTGGGTATACTCCATCAAATCCTAAATGGCTAAGATGTGCATTGAATTCAAATTTCATCTATAAATATGCACATATTGATATGGAGTGTATCCTATATATTGTGGTTAGCTAACCATTTTGGACCCAATAAGTTTGGGGACCAAGATGTACTTGAATGTTGTTTTAGGTACATTGGAGATGCAATGGAGGCTTGTCTCATCTATAAGGAAGGTGTTGTCACATATGCGAATTGGAGCCAAGCTAGGATGATCGATGAACTCTTATCTACTACATCATGTCATTGCTATCTCGGTAACAAGTATCTTATTCATGCATACTCATATAGAATCCAACCTCTTGTAGGTTGCATCTTGGCATGAAATTCTTTATTTCAAAAATATTGTGGCCCTTGAAAAATCCTTTTTAAAGAAAACTTATTATTGTACATTTGAGTAATTTGACAAGATGTATACGATGGGAATATATAAATCATATTTATGATTCACCTATCCCAAATATGCCTGATACGTCTCAAACGTATCTATAATTTCTTATGTTCCATGCTACTTTTATGATGATACTCACATGTTTTATACATACTTTATGTCATTATTATGCATTTTCCGGCACTAACCTATTGACGAGATGCCGAAGAGCCAGTTGCTGTTTTCTGCTGTTTTTGGTTTCAGAAATCCTACAAAGGAAATATTCTCAGAATCGGACGAAATCAATGCCCAATATCTTATTTTTCTCGGAAGCTTCCAGAGCACCGAAGAGGGGCCAGAGGGGAGCCAGGAGGCCCCACCCCACAGGGCGGCGCGGCCAAGGGGGGGCGCCCCCCTAGTGTGTGGGTCCCCCAGGGCCCCTCCGACTCTACCTCTTCGCCTATAAGACTCCTCGTGACCTAAAACTTCGACATCAATAAGCCACGATACGAGAAAAGTTCCAGAGCCGCCGCCATCGCGAAGCCAAGATTCAGGGGACAGAAGTCTCTGTTCCGGCACGCCGCCGGGACGGGGAATTGCCCCCGGAAGGCATCTCCATCGACACCACCGCCATCTTCATCGCCATCGCTGCTTCCATGATGAGGAGGGAGTAGTTCTCCCTCGAGGCTGAGGGCTCTACCGTAGCTATGTGGTTCATCTCTCTCTTTGTGATCTAGTTGAATATCATCTATGTGCTACTCTAGTGATGTTATTAAAGTAGTCTATTCCTCCTCCATGATGTAATGTTGACGAGTGTGTGCATCATGTAGTACTTGGTATAAGCTATGATTGTGATCTCTTGTAGATTATGAAGTTAACTATTACTATGATAGTATTGATGCGATCTATTCCCCCTTTCATAGCTCTGACGGTGACGGTGTGCATGCTATGTTAGTACTCGGTATAATTGCAATGGTCTATCATGCACTCTAAGGTTACTTAAATATGAACTCCGGATGTTGTGGAGCTTGTTAACTCCGGCATTGAGGTGCTCTTGTAGCCCTACACAATGAATGGTGTTTGTTATCCAACAAGAGAGTGTAGGGTAGTTTCAGTTATGTGATCAATGTTGAGAGTGTCCACTAGTGAAAGTAGGATCCCTAGGCCTTGTTTCCAAACATCGAATCTCCGTTTATTTACTGTTCCACTGCATGTTTACTCGCTGCCATATTTATTTCAGATTGTTATTACCACTCATATTCATCCATATTACTTGTATTTCACTATCTCTTCGCCGAACTAGTGCACATATACATCTGACAAGTGTATTAGGTGTGTTGGGGACACAAGAGACTTCTTGTATCGTGATTGCAGGGTTGCTTGAGAGGGATATCTTTGACCTCTTCCTCCCTGAGTTCGATAAACCTTGGGTGATTCACTTAAGGGAAAACTTGCTGCTGTTCTACAAACCTCTGCTCTTGGAGGCCCAACACTGTCTACAGGAATAGAAGCCAACAGTAGAAAGCAAGATATTTTCTGGCGCCGTTGCCGGGGATCGAAGTAAAATTACACCACAGAGATTTCTAACTCCCACGTCAACTGCACGCCAGCAAGATATTTTCTGGCACCGCTGTCGGGGAGGTAAGGTAAAAGGTATTCACATCCTCCGACTACTAAGCTATTTCCTAGCACTGTTGCCGGTGTGTGAGTGCTCGAAGCTATTTCCATTAGATCCTGCAATTGCATCTTTTTGTTTCTTGTTCACTAGTTAGGCATAATGGAAAATAACAGTGAGCTTTTTAATCTATTTCCTGAGTTAAGACATAAATTGTGTGATGCGAAAATTAAAACCCTATGGAACCTTATTTGCATTCTAGTAGCAATGTTATTAGTATGAACACCATTGTTGATAATGCTATGGAAGAATTTAAGCTTGGGGAAGCTGGTTTTGATGAGCATGATATTTTTAGTCCCCCAAGCATGGAGGAGAAAATTTTCTTTGATGATACTTTGCCTCCCATTTATGATGATTACAATGATGACTATAATATTTTCAGTCCACCTACTATTGAGGAGAAAATTAATTATGATTATAGTATGCCTCCTACATTTGATGATTATGGTGATGATAATAATAATGATAGCTACTTAGTTGAATTTGCTCCCACTACAATTAATAAGAATGACTATGCTTATGTTGGGAGTAGTAATTATTTTATGCATGAGACTCGTGATAAGAATGCTTTATGTGATAGTTATATTGTTGAGTTTGTTCATGATGCTACTGGAAATTATTATGAGAGAGGAGAATATGGTTGTAGAAATTTTCATGTTACTAAAACACCTCTCTATATGCTAAAAATTTTGAAGTTACTCGTGTTTTATCTTCTTATGCTTATCACTTTGTTCTTCATGAATTTATTTGTGTACAAGATTCCTTTTCATAGGAAGTGGGTTAGGCTTAAATTTGTTTTAAATTTGCTTCTTGATGCTCCTTTTTGCTTCATTCTCTATTTTCATGTGAGCATCATTAAAATTGCTGAGCCCATCTTAATGGCTATAAAGAAAGCACTTCTTGGGAGATAACCCATGTTTTATTTTGCTATTGTTTTGTTGTGTCTTGGAAGTTGTTACTACTGTAGAAACCTCTCCTTATCTTTATTTTATTGCATTGTTATGCCAAGTAAAGTCTTTGCTAGTAAAGATGATACTAGATTTGGATTACTGCGCAGAAACAGATTTCTTTCTGTCACGAATTTGAGTATTATTCTCTGTAGGTAACTCAGAAAAATCTGCCAATTTACTTGCGTGATCCTCAGATATATACGCAACTTTCATTCAATTTGAGCATTTTCATCTGAGCAAGTTAAGTGCCCTAGAAAAATTCGTCTTTACGGACTGTTCTGTTTTGACAGATTCTGCCTTTTATTTCGCATTGCCTCTTTTGCTATGTTTGATGGATTTCTTTGTTCCATTAACTTTCAGTAGCTTTGTGCAATGTCCTGAAGTGTTAATAATGATTATGTCACCTCTGAATATGTGAATTTTTGATTATGCACTAACCCTCTAATTAGTTTGTTTTGAGTTTGGTGTGGAGGAAGTTTTCAAGGGTCAAGAGAGGAGGATGATACAATATGATCAAGAAGAGTGAAAACTCTAAGCTTGGGGATGCCCCCGTGGTTCATCCCTGCATATTTCAAGAAGACTCAAGTATCTAAGCTTGGGGATGCCCAAGGCATCCCCTTCTTCATCGACAACTTATCAGGTCACCTCTAGTGAAACTATATTTTTATTCCGTCACATCTTATGTGCTTTACTTGGAGCGTCTGTGTGCTTTTATTTTCGTTTTTGTTATTTTCATTATCTGAATAAATTCATGCTTGTGTGGGAGAGAGACACGCTCCGCTGTTGCATTTGAACACATGTGTTCTTAGCTTTATTCTTAATGTTCATGGCGAAGGTTGAAACTGCTTCGTTCATTGTTATATGGTTGGAAACAGAAAATGCTACATGTGGTAGTTGGTATAATGTCTTGAATAATTTGATACATGGCAATTGTTGTGCTCATATAGATCATGTTTAAGCTCCTGCATCATGTACTTTGCACCTATTAATGAAGAAATGTTGTAGAGCTTGTTGACATTTGGTTTGCATGATTGGTCTCTCTAAAGTCTAGATATTTTCTGGTGAGGGTTTGAACAACAAGGAAGACAGTGTAGAGTCTTATAATGCTTGCAATATGTTCTGATGTAAGTTTTGCTGTACCGGTTCATACTTGAGTTTGCTTCAAACAACCTTGCTAGCCAAAGCCTTGTATTGAGAGGGAATACTTCTCGTGCATCCAAAATCCTTGAGCCAAAAACTATGCCATTTGTGTCCACCATACCTACCTACTACATGGTATTTCTCTGCCATTCCAAAGTAAATTGCTTGAGTGCTACCTTTAAAATTTCATTCCTTTGTCTTTGCAATATTGTTATCACCAGAATTTGACCAAGTCAGAGGTGGGCCGCGATCGAAGATGGGTGTGAAGAAATATATATAGAAGAAGTATGTGGATCGGCCTTTTTACCAAGTTGGGCTTAATTGCCCGTGTATACGTAACATATTAGATCGTATCTTAGTTTAGAGATAGAATCTTAGTCGTGCACGGTTTAGTGCACGCCCGCATTAGAAAGTCCCCTGGACTATAAATATGTACCTAGGGTTTATGGAATAAACAACAACTCACGTTCAACCCCAAAAACAAACCAATCTCGGCGCATCGCCAACTCCTTCGTCTCGAGGGTTTCTATCGGGTAAGCGACATGCTGCCTAGATCGCATCTTGCGATCTAGGCAGCACAAGCCCCACGTTGTTCATGCGTTGCTCGTATCGAAGCGCTTTTGATGGCGAGCAACGTAGTTATCATTAGATGTGTTAGGGTTAGCATTGTTCTTCGTTTAAGCATGCTTACGTAGTGCAACCCTTGCATATCTAGCCGTCCTCACGCCTATCTCAGGTGTGGGGGCGGCACCCCGCTTGATCATTATTTAGTAGATCTGATCCGTTACGATTGCTCCTTGTTCTACAAGGATTAGTTTAATATCTGCAATAGTTTGGCCTTACAAAGGGGGGAGGATCCTGTGGCACGTAGGGTGGCGTTCGCAAGTCCTAAACGGGATGTTCCTAGGATCAACTTCATGTTGGTTTTCTGGCCTTGTTTAGGATCGGCTTACGAGCACCGTGCGTGGCCATCCGGCCCAACACTGGAGTAGGATGATCCGATTATGTGGTGAAAACCCTAAATCGTCGTAGATCTCATTAGCTTCATCTTGATCAAGCAGGACCACCAAGTATTCGTACACCCCGTACGGATCATGGGTGGATCGGCTCTTTGAGCCGATTCACGGGATAACCTGAGAGCCGATCGAGGCTCGTATTTAACGTTTACATGTATGCCCTGCAGGAAACTAAGCGAGGCAATCTCATCACCTTCCCGACCGGGTATAGGTCAGGTGGCACGCCCTGCACTTCGCAACGCCGCGTGTGACCGGAAGAGCATTGCGGGCCGTCGCTCGGAGGGGTCTCGGCCAGCCGCAGCTCTAGGCTCCCCCGGCTCTACGGTGTTGACAAGGCCGCTGCCCGCCGGTGGGTTTTGGCGGTCAACACATTCGGCACGCCCGGTGGGACAATCGTCTACATCAACCACATCGCCATCTACATCTGAGATGGCGGACGGCACGCCGATCACCTACGAGGATCTGCTCGACGACCTCAAGAAGCAATACAACGAGATCAAGGCTACCCTCGAAGCCGACCTCATCGGCTTGTATCACGGGATCCATCCGCATGGCGTCACGCGGAAGGATTTCTCACCGGAAGGGGCACTCGACGAAGTGGACCTATCTGTCCCGTCAGAAGAACGTACCAGGGCCGTACGCCACGAGATTGGTGGCATGGTGGCTCACTCGTTGCGCCTCCATTCTGAGAGCCTGGTGAATACTTTGGAGCATGTCGCCGTTCGGATGATCAGGCGAGGTCATGAAGAATCCGCACTCTTTGTTGGAGTCAGCTCTCGGGACCTACCAAGGGAAAGCGTCACCCCAGCCCCGCTTGCCGTTGTCGCGCACATCGGCGAGACTAGGAACGCGTAATTCACTCGCGCGTGCCGTTGACAGGGTTAACGGTACTCACCCCTGGAGGTACCAACCAGGTCATTCATTCAACATCAACATGATAGAACTGGGGCACCCCCTTGATGAAGATAAGGGCGAAGGCAACTCCTCTTATGGCAAAGACAAGGAAGAAGCCACTCCATGTGATCGGCCCCGACACCGCCAAAACATCCTGGTGATGATCAAGGTAGAAGCCGACGCTGGTAATCGGCCCGCCAGTATCCGTATCGCCCGCTCTCCCGGTATGCGGAGTCGACCTTACGGGTGACGGGAAGCCGGGGTACGGGTTCACATCAGGCCGATGAGCTAGAGGAAGTTGACATCGGTCCTGGGGATAAGCCTCGACCTACCTTTATCAGCAAGAAGTTAGATCCGCAACTCAGGGGACAGATGATAGCCCTGTTGAAGGAATACCCGGATTGCTTTGCATGGGATTATACGGAGATGCCTGGTTTGGACAGGAGCATCATTGAGCATCGACTTCCCCTGAAGAAAGGATTTCGGCCGTTCCAGCAACGAGCACGTCAGATGAGGGCCGAGATTCTGGAAGAAGTCAAGAAGGAGATTGAGAAAATGTTGGCCGCCGGATTCATCAGGCCATGCAGGTATGCTGAGTGGATCTCCGAGTATAGTTCCGGTGGAGAAGAAAGACGGCCGATGGCGTGTGGCCATCGATTTCCGAGATCTTAACGGGGCTACCCCAAAGGACGAATACCCGATGCCCGTGGCGGAAACATTGATAAACGCCGCGGCTGGCCACAAGGTGTTGAGCTTCATGGATGGTAACGCCGGTTATAATCAGATTTTCATGGCTCCAGAAGACATACACAAGACCGCATTCGAGTACCGGGGCAGTAGGCTTGTTCGAATATGTGGTCATGACCTTCGGGTTGAAAAATGCTGGTGCAACGTACCAGCGAGCCATGAACTATATATTTCATGATCTGATCGGCAAGTTGGTGGAGATCTATATCGACGACGTGGTGGTCAAATCGGTATCCATGGAGGGGCACTTGGACGATCTACGGCGCGTCCTAGAACGGACTCGGAAATTCGGGCTGAGGATGAACCCGAAGAAGTGTGCCTTTGGCGTGACGGCTGGTCAATTCTCGGGTTTTCCGGTTCATGAACGAGGAATTGAGATCGGCCTCGAAAAGTCGGGAGGCGGTGCGTACCATGCAGCCGCCAACCACGAAAAAGGAGCTTCAACGCCTCATCGGCAAGATCAATTTCGTCCGGCGGTTCATCTCTAATCTGTCGGGACGAATCGAGCCGTTCATGGCGCTCGGTGAAGACCAAGTCCGACGACGAGTTTCACCGGGGGCGGAACGAGCAACGAGGCGTTTGACGAAATTAAGCGATATCGACAACGCCGCTCGTGCTAGTTCCGCCCCGGCAAGACAGGCCATTCTACATCTACACCGTCGGTAGGCTGATACGTCCATCGCTTCGGTAGTGGTGCAACTCTACGACGGCGTTGAGAGAGTTGTTTTTTACCTCAGCAGGAGGATGCTGGACGCGGAGACAAGATACCCTGAGGTCGAGAAACTCTGCCTCTGTTTATTCTTCACCTGCACCAAGCTCCATCACATCCTTCTGACGGCGGAGATCATCGTCATTTGTAAATCAGACGTCGTCAAACACATGTTGTCGGCCCCTGTTTTGAAAGGCCGACTCGGTAAATGGATGCTTGCGCTCGTCGAATTTGATCTCCGATACCGGCCTGCGAAGGCGGTTAAGGGCCAAGCGTTAGCCGATCTCATCGCTGAACGGATCAGCACCAATATAGCAGCACTATCCATTCGTGCATGGGCTATGTTCTTCGATGGATCGGTTTGTGACGGTGGATGCGGCATCGGCATTCTACTCGTATCACCTCGGGGGGCAGAATACTCTTTCTCCATCAGATTATCTACCCCTTGCACCAATAACGTAGCAGAATATGAGGCAATACGTAAAGGAATGGAATTATTATTGGAAGCTGGAGCTGAAGCTGTAGAGCTCTTCGGGGACTCAAAGTTGGTAATTAACCAGCTCACGGAGGAGTATAGTTGCGAAAGTGAATCGTTGTTCCCATATTGGGTGGAATGCCGTGAGTTGATGACACAGTTCCGGTACATTAACTTCAATTGGATCCCGAGGTCCCGGAATACCGATGCCAACAATCTCGCACAAATGGCGTCAGGCTACATAGATATAGCCGACGGAGCGGAAGTTCAGATACAATTCCTGGAACGAGAATGATTGGAGAGCCGAGATCTTCGATTATTTGAAAGATTCGGCTCGGGGGGCACCTAAACGGGTGAGATACAGAGCCATGAAGTACGTCCTTATAGGAGACGAAATGTTCTACAGGACATTAGAAGGATTGTTACTCAAGTGCCTAGGACCGACTGAGTCAAATCGGCTCTTACATGAGGTGCATGAAGGCGCCTGTGGAACACATCAATCGGCTCATAAGATGAAGTGGTTGATCAGGCGATCAGGGTTTTATTGGCCCACTATGCTTGAAGATTGCTTCAATTATTACAGGGGGTGCCAAGCATGTCAGATGTTTGGAAAAATTCAGATGGTGCCAGCATCGGCAATGAACCCTATCATCAAGCCTTGGCCGTTTCGGGGGTGGGGCATGGATATGATCGGCAAAATCCATCCGGCATCAGGTAAAAAACATGAATGGATTTTGGTTATCACAGATTACTTCACCAAGTGGGTGGAGGCCGTCCCTATGAAAAAAGTAACATCAGAGGACGTGATCAAGTTTGTGAAAGAACACGTCATTCATAGGTTTGGAATTCCCCAGACTATCACGACCGATGGAGGTTCGGTCTTCACTTCTAAAGAATTCAGGAAGTTACGTGATGACGTAGGGATTAAACCGATCCGATCATCCCCATACTATGCTCAAGCTAACGGACAGGCCGAGGCGTCCAATCAAAGCCTGATCAAGCTGATCAAGAGGAAAATTGACGAGAACCCTCGGGATTGGCACGAGAAGCTATCAGAAGCGTTATGGGCCTACCGCATGTCGTGCCATGGAGCTATAAAGACCTCGCCGTACCAGCTTGTCTATGGACAGGAGGCCGTATTGCCTTGGGAAATTACGGCTGGATCAAGACGCGTCACGTTTCAGAATGATCTGACAGCTGAAGAGTATGCAGCTTTGATGAGCGACACTATTGAGGACGCAACGTAACTCGGGCTTTGGTCGTTGGAGAAGATTAAGGAGAACAAAGCCGGGGTGGCTCGTGCTTACAACAAAAAGGGTAGGCCAAAGGAGTTCCAAGTTGGTGATCTTGTGTGGGAAGTCTGTGTTGCCATTGGGAACCAGGGATAAGGCATATGGCAAATGGTCTCCTAATTGGCACGGCCCGTACAAAGTGGTCCAGGCCTTGAAGGGTAATGCGTACATGCTCGGAGGAATTGAGCGGCGAAAAGTTCCCCGTGGCCGTTAATGGTCAACACCTCAAGAAATATTTCCCAAGCATGTGGGATGATGGACGAGAAGATGTGGGGGCCGATTTCAGAATCGGCCAGTGAAAAAAACATATATACATCAGAGCCGATGCACAGGCATCGACTTGAGAAAACGTATGGAGATTAACAGTATGCAAGTTCAGCCGATGCACGGGCATCGACTTCAGAGAACAGAGCCGATACGCTGATATCGACTTTAGCGAAATAAGTTTATACAACAGTTTGGCCTCAGACAGCAAGATGAGCCGATATTTCGCCATTAGTTGAGGGATTTTCTTCATTGATAAGGGGATTCCTTACAAAGAAAGAGCCGATCGCTCGGGAAGGGAGAACAAAAGAAGGGTCTATTGACCAATCTACTATTGCTAGGCCTATACTAGTAGATCTTAATCTACGGGCCGTCGCTTCCTTCGTCGTCGTCCTCAGAACTCTCATCGGCACTACCGCCGATGGGTTCCTCGTCGCTGCTCCCGTAACCCTCTACGGGAGCTTCGTCTTCATCTTCATCGTCACTGCTGTCGTCGTCCCACCACATGCGGAGGCGCTTCGCTGGCGGGTAACCCTCGAGGGAGTCGTCGTCGTCGTCATCGTCTTCCTCTTCCTCTTCCTCAGAGGTGGGGCAGCCGTCCCAGGGGAACTGGTCGTCCTCGCTCTCCGACTCCAGTTCCCCGACGGCGAGGAACTGAAGACTTTCGTCCCCGCTGGTCAGGGACTGGTCGTCTTCGGACCAGACAGAGGAGGCATGGTCTTCCAGGTCCCATGCTTCTGGGGCGCGGATGTCCGGTGGCGTCTCGCGGGAGGAGGAGGACCCGTAGGAAAGATCGGAGGAGGAGTCGTGGAAGACCGACGAGGAGGAAGAAGAAGAGGAAGACATGGCTGTGGGAGTTTGGGGGTTTTTTGGTGCCGATGGCCAGAACAGAGTAGGATGGTGAAATGGCGAACTGCTCAGAGCGGTTAAATAAAAGGGGACCACGGTGAAAAAATTCAATGCCACAGCAGTTTTCGAGGAGGCGAGTACTCAAAGACAACGGTCGAATTGTGCGGAGCAATTCTGCTCTGCCATGACATGACCCGACGAAAAATGCTGCAATGGTTCTGCTCTGCCATGACATGACCCGACGAAAGGAAAACATAATGATTTTGGAAATATCATTTCCAAAACCAGGGGGCATGTGTTATCACCAGAATTTGACCAAGTCAGAGGTGGGCCGCGATCGAAGATGGGTGTGAAGAAATATATATAGAAGAAGTATGTGGATCGGCCTTTTTACCAAGTTGGGCTTAATTGCCCGTGTATCTGTAACATATTAGATCGTATCTTAGTTTAGAGATAGAATCTTAGTCGTGCACGGTTTAGTGCACGCCCGCATTAGAAAGTCCCCTGGACTATAAATATGTACCTAGGGTTTATGGAATAAACAACAACTCACGTTCAACCCCAAAAACAAACCAATCTCGGCGCATCGCCAACTCCTTCGTCTCGAGGGTTTCTATCGGGTAGCGACATGCTGCCTAGATCGCATCTTGCGATCTAGGCAGCACAAGCCCCACGTTGTTCATGCGTTGCTCGTACTCGAAGCGCTTTTGATGGCGAGCAACGTAGTTATCATTAGATGTGTTAGGGTTAGCATTGTTCTTCGTTTAAGCATGCTTACGTAGTGCAACCCTTGCATATCTAGCCGTCCTCACGCCTATCTGAGGTGTGGGGGCGGCACCCCGCTTGATCATTATTTAGTAGATCTGATCCGTTACGATTGCTCCTTGTTCTACAAGGATTAGTTTAATATCTGCAATAGTTTGGCCTTACAAAGGGGGGGGATCCTGTGGCACGTAGGGTGGCGTTCGCAAGTCCTAAACGGGATGTTCCTAGGATCAACTTCATGTTGGTTTTCCGGCCTTGTTTAGGATCGGCTTACGAGCACCGTGCGTGGCCATCCGGCCCAACCTGGAGTAGGATGATCCGATTATGTGGTGAAAACCCTAAATCGTCGTAGATCTCATTAGCTTCATCTTGATCAAGCAGGACCACCAAGTATTCGTACACCCCGTACGGATCATGGGTGGATCGGCTCTTTGAGCCGATTCACGGGATAACCTGAGAGCCGATCGAGGCTCGTATTTAACGTTTACATGTATGCCCCGGCAGAAACTAAGCGAGGCAATCTCATCACCTTCCCGACCGGGTATAGGTCAGGTGGCACGCCCTTGCACTTCGCAACGCCGCGTGTGACCGAAGAGCATTGCGGGCCGTCGCTCGGAGGGGTCTCAGCCAGCCGCAGCTCTAGGCTCCCCCCGGCTCTACAGTGTTGACAAGGCCGCTGCCCGCCGGTGGGTTTTGGCAGTCAACAAATATATAGCTCATGGGAAAAATAGCTTAAAAACTATTGTGATGAAGAATATGTCGCTTATGTATCTTATTTCTTATAAGTTGCTTGTTGAGCGGTAACCATGTTTCTGGGGACGCCATCAACTATTATACCTTTGTTGAATATCATGTGAGTTGCTATGCATGTTCGTCTTGTCTGAAGTAAGGGTGATTTATCATGATCAAATGGTTTGAGTATGCATATTGTTAGAGAAGAACATTGGGCCGCTAACTAAAGCCATGTATCATGGTGGAAGTTTCAGTTTGGACATCAATCCTCAATCTCTTATGAGAATATTATTTGTTGTTGAATGCTTATGCATTAAAGAGGAGTCCATTATCTGTTTTCTATGTTGTCCCGGTATGGATGTCCTAAGTTGAGATGTATCAAAAACGAGGAATCAAATGTGATCTATCTCCTTGGACCTTTGTACAGGCGGCATAGAGGTACCCCTTTGTGACACTTGGTTGAAACATATGTTATGCGATGATAATCCATGGAAATCCAAGCTAATTAGGACAAGGTGCGAGCACTATTGGTATTCGATGCATGAGGCTTGCAACTTATAGGATGTTTTATGCATAACACATATGAGTTATTACTACCGTTGACAAAATTGTTTCTATGTTTTCAAAATAAAAGCTCTAGCACAAAAATAGCAATCCATGCTTCCCTCTGCGAAGGGCCTTTTTTTACTTTATGTTGAGTCAGTTTACCTACTTCCTTCCATCTTAGAAGCAAACACTTGTGTCAACTGTGCATTGATTCCTACATACTTGCTTATTTGCACTTATTATACTACTTTGTGTTGACAATTATCCATGAGATATGCATGTTGAAAGTTGAAAGCAACTGCTGAAACTTAAATCTTCCTTTGTGTTGCTTCAATGCTTTTACTTTGAATTTATTGCTTTATGAGTTAGCTCTTATGCAAGACTTATTGATGCTTGTCTTGAAAGTACTATTCATGAAAAGTCTTTGCTATATGATTCAGTTGTTTATTCATTGTCTTTACCATTGCTTCGAATTACTTCATTCATCTCATATGCTTTGCAATAGTATTGATCAAGATTATGATAGCATGTCACTTCATAAATTATCCTTGTTATCGTTTACCTACTCGAGGGCGAGTAGGAACTAAGCTTGGGGATGCTTGATACGTCTCAAACGTATCTATAATTTCTTATGTTCCATGCTACTTTTATGATGATACTCACATGTTTTATACATACTTTATGTCATTATTATGCATTTTCCGGCACTAACCTATTGACGAGATGCCGAAGAGCCGATTGATGTTTTCTCGCTGTTTTTGGTTTCAGAAATCCTACAAAGGAAATATTCTCGGAATCGGACGAAATCAACGCCCAATATCTTATTTTTCCCGGAAGCTTCCAGAGCACCGAAGAGGGGCCAGAGGGGAGCCAGGGGGGCCCACCCCACAGGGCGGCGCGGCCAAGGGGGGCGCGCCCCCCTAGTGTATGGGTCCCCCAGGGCCCCTCCGACTCCGCCTCTTCGCCTATAAGACTCCTCGTGACCTAAAATTCGACACCAATAAGCCACGATACGAGAAAAGTTCCAGAGCCGCCGCCATCGCGAAGCCAAGATTCGGGGGACAGAAGTCTCTGTTCCGGCACGCCGCCGGGACGGGGAATTGCCCTCGGAAGGCATGTCCATTGACACCACCGCCATCTTAATCGCCATCGCTGCTTCCATGATGAGGAGGGAGTAGTTCTCCCTCGAGGCTGAGGGCTCTATCGTAGCTATGTGGTTCATCTCTCTCTTTGTGATCTAGTTGAATATCATCTATGTGCTACTCTAGTGATGTTATTAAAGTAGTCTATTCCTCCTCCATGATGTAATGTTGACAGTGTGTGCATCATGTAGTACTTGGTATAAGCTATGATTGTGATCTCTTGTAGATTATGAAGTTAACTATTACTATGATAGTATTGATGCGATCTATTCCCCCTTTCATAGCCTGACGGTGACGGTGTGCATTCTATGTTAGTACTCGGTATAATTGCAATGGTCTATCATGCACTCTAAGGTTACTTAAATATGAACTCCGGATGTTGTGGAGCTTGTTAACTCCGGCATTGAGGTGCTCTTGTAGCCCTACACAATGAATGGTGTTTGTTATCCAACAAGAGAGTGTAGAGTAGTTTCAGTTATGTGATCAATGTTGAGAGTGTCCACTAGTGAAAGTAGGATCCCTAGGCCTTGTTTCCAAACATCGAATCTCCGTTTATTTACTGTTCCACTGCATGTTTACTCGCTGCCATATTTATTTCAGATTGTTATTACCACTCATATTCATCCATATTACTTGTATTTCACTATCTCTTCGCCGAACTAGTGCACCTATACATCTGACAAGTGGATTATGTGTGTTGGGGACACAAGAGACTTCTTGTATCGTGATTGCAGGGTTGCTTGAGAGGGATATCTTTGACCTCTTCCTCCCTGAGTTTGATAAACCTTGGGTGATTCACTTAAGGGAAAACTTGCTGCTGTTCTACAAACCTATCCTCTTGGAGGCCCAACACTGTCTACAGGAATAGAAGCCAACAGTAGACAGCAATGCCCGCTAGCAATTTATTGCATATCAATTCCTCAAAGAACTCTTATGTGCAATATTGATGAAATTACGGAATAAATCCCTATTTGTGATACTTGTTGCTTTTATCAAAACATTTCAACTAGCTTTACTTCCCTTATTCTTAGTTGTGATGTTTCTGAGATTTTCGTGGTTGAAGCTCATTCATATACCACAAGTGAAAATTGGAGCCATAGGCTATATATATGCTTTTAAAGCAAACATCCTTTGGTATATTTTATGACTTCATCTTGGATATCTTGTCTTATTTATTTTATTAACCTCTTGTGTGTGCATGTTTCTTTATGGATCACTTTGTCCACTTTTGAAACGTATATACATGAGAGCGTTAATCCATCACCTTGATATCCTTGTTCTTTGCCGACCATCTTTTTATCCTTTTGATTTTAGTGGTGTTGGTAAAAAAAGATTTACGAGTGCTTGGTTTATTTGTTTTTTTTATGCACTCATATCTCGTAATTGTTCAACTCAAGTTGTTCTTGATAAGCATATTCTCTTTATCTTGGTTGTGTTCTAAATGATAAGAGAGAGTGAGGATTCCATGTTTGTGCATATTGTATTCAAATGCAAACATTCTAAATTATGTACGAACCTTTGGGAGCTTCCTTATTTCATTTAGAGAAATATATCTCTCTTATCATGACATCTTTCTTTGTCCAATTTGATCTTTGATTGCTTGCTTTATTTGTTGAAGCTTTCTTCACCATGTTATCTTTATGCAATCTTTGATCCTCAATATAGTTTGACTTCCTTCAAGTATTCATTATTGGATATGTGCACTTGATTCCACTCAAATTATGAGAAGTGCACACCTTGGGGAGGAACTCACATTATACTGGCTTTCTAAATTTTTCACCCATTTTGGCACTTGTTGCCAATGGGGGAGAAGTTTAGAGGGTTTAAGGGAATGGTTTTACACTTAAATTTGGTTTGTGCTTAAGTGTTTTGCCTCTCATGCATTCCATATTTATTATGTCTTGCATGGTTGTTTATATATAGTAAAAACTTTCCCAAAGGTTAATCTTGACAATATATGCAATGAATTCATGTTCATCACACGTGCATACATTGTGGGGGAGTTTGCTCTATATATATTGGTTCTACTCACATCCCTTGCATTAGTTGTAGTTGTGTGAGTAGAGCTGGTTTTGATATGGGCTAGTAGCTTTGTGTTACTTGGCCATATCAAATACAACCTCTTGTATACAACTTATTCTTGGATAAGTTGCGTACTAGTTTCTAATATTCATTATATAAACCCTCTTATTGTGGTTGTCATCAATTACCAGATTGGGGAGATTGTAAGGGTATATTGCCCCTATTTGTGGTTTTGGTAATTAGTGACAACCCCTATGGACTAATGTTTTCATTGAGTTTATATGAAGGAATATTCCATAGGTACTACTTGTATTCCATGTGTTGGATTCAAGTATGGATGCCATGAAGATAAAGATATACCTTGTGTATTGGCATCAAGATCATCGATTTGAAGATATATATGTGATATGATCAAGAAGAAGAAATGAAGATGGAGTTATTATGTGGAACTCAATATTAGCCATGCTCTAGCTTATGTGATAAGCAACGAATGATCATGATCTTGAGTGCTTGATTCCAAGTGAAGAATTCAAGTTATGGCTCTAATTCGTGTCATGATAGTCTCATAAGTTGAGCTATGGTTGACTAAGATTTAGAGCATGCAAACAAATGAAGAATTATATATACACCTCAAGATAGTATGATAGAGCATGAGAAGATACAAGGTTGACCAATACAAGGTTGGTCAAGATCTTGAGTGCTTGATTCCAAGTGAAGAATTCAAGTTATGGCTCTAAGTCGGTGTCATGATAGTCTCATAAGTTGAGCTATGGTTGACTAAGATTCAGAGCATGTAAACAAATGTAGAATTCTATATACACCTCAAGATAGTATGATAGAGCATGAGAAGATACAAGGTTGACCAATACAAAGAGTGAAGAATAGATTCAAGATTGGTCAACACATGAAGCATGAAGAATGTGCCACGTGAAGTCATGTGGTATGATAAGCCTTGTCAATTATGCTTTATGAACTAACCCATCATATATGTGCCCTTGTGTTGCCAATGTGGGTTAGGTATCTTTCCATGGGCATGCATCAAAAGTGAGATCTCATATAGCCCATGAGAGGATGACATCAAGTGGTGACGTCATCAAGGTCCAGTTGGACAAGTTCAAGATGAGCATCTCAAGAGGATCACATGCTTGAAGCTTGTCTTCCAATTGGTGATAATGTACATGTGAAGATGTGCATCAATGGAGATTTCCCATCATGGTTTATGGGGGAGAATTTTTGAGCCTTCACGAAGCAACAATGAGCAAGTGAGGCATTCCGGCTTGAGTGTAGCTTGAAGAGTTATCATCAAGATCAAGCGGGATGCGCAAGGCAAAGGTATGGCCATGCTAGATTTTCCTTTTACCGGTCTCAAGGTGGTTGTTGGGAGACCGGATTATAGGATACATAGCCGCACTATCAAGAGGGGCTTTTGGTTGGGTAACTTGATCACATCGTCTTAGGGAGCTCAACCCTGCATGCTTTGCATTCCATAAATCTTGTTGCTTCTTGGTGTTTCTCTGTGTAAGGTTCTTGAGCTTGTTGCTAGCTTTACAACAAGCCCAAGTTCATCGAAAACGGAATTTGTATGCATCTTATATTGCGTTTTCATGGTTGGAGGTTTTACCGGTTTGATGCTTTTATAGATAGGCAAAAACTTTTATATTATGTCTCTTACTCAATAGTTGGACTATGATTTTTCTATGCATAATGTTGTAGAGCTCGTTGTCATGATTCCAATGAGCCCAAGATCATCGAAATCGGAGTCCGGATGCAAAAGTTATCGCACTTTCGTTACACAGCCCGGTCCACTGAGTGTTGTTACCGGGTAGGTAGGTAGTCAGCTCGGTAGGTACCGGGTCCAGTACCGGGTGGCTCGATTCTGCCCCCAAACGGTCATATTTTGATGGGCTATAGAAGGGGCCTTCTTCCCCATTGTTCTTAGGGTTCTTAGACACGTTTTTTACCACTATTGTTGACCTTCTTGAGTTTTCTTCCTCTCCATTCCCTCCTATGATTTTTGCATATTCTTGGGGGATTTGAAAGAGGAGATCTAGATCTACAACCTCATCCAATCCATACCTCCTCTAAGTGAGGGGATCTCTTGGGATCTAGATCTTGGAGTCATTTGTTGATTTCCTTCATTGTTCTTCCTCTCTAATCTCATCCAAGCATTTGTTGCTTTGGTGGGATTCGAGTGTGAAGGATTTGAACACCTCTAGTGTTCTTGCTTTGCATCATTGCATAGTATTGAGCTCTCCACCACGATTAGTTCGAGTGAGAGACTGTGAGCTTGTTACTGTTGTAGGGAGACCTCCTAGTTTGCTTGGCGGTTGGTGCTCTGGTGATCTCTTCAAGAAAGATTGTGAAGAGGCCCGGGCTTCTCCTTCGTGGAGCTTGTGAAGTGGTTTTGGAGGTTGCCATCTCCGGAGTGGAGGAAAAGCTAACCATAAGAAAAGGGTCATTATCCTTCGTGGGTTTGGTTCGGAGAATAGGGTGAGCCTTCGTGGCATTGGGGAATCCTTCGTGGGACCTCCACCCCTCCAAACGTGACGTACCTTCTTGCAAAGGAAGGGAACACGGGAATACATCCTCGTCTCTGCGTGCCTCGGTTATTTCTATACCCGAGCTTACTTTCCTTTTGATAGCCATCGTGCTTGAAATACATATATCTTGCTATCACTTGTGCTACATATATCTTGTGCCTATCTTGCTTAGCTCTAGTTGTTATTGTTACACTTAGTTGAGCCTAGCATATTTAGGATTTGTGCTTGTAAAATAAACGTTAGTTTAATTCCACATTCTCACAAGCCAAATCCGTAAGAGTTTTTAAAACGCCTATCACACCCCCCCTCTAGGTGACATCTCGTCCTTTCAATATCTAATGCTCTAGGGGTTGATCATGCTAGCTTAAAAGTAAAACAAGAGATGCTTGATTTCGATGAGTTTATTCTTAACATGCAATGTGACACTAAAAAGCATGTTTCAAATCTAATGATTCGTCTAGCGCAACTAGATGATACTCTTGATAAAGAAAATGTCAAATAGAGAGAGAGGACTCTCTTGAAATAGCCTCTCTTGAAAATGCCCTTGAGGAAGGACAAGAAACTATAGCTTCTCTTTAAGAGAGGCTAGTAATTCTTGAAGAGCCTCAAGATGAAATTAATAAGCTTACTAAAGCAAGAGATCTTGCTAGGGCTAAAGCAAAAGTGCTTAAAAAGGAAAAAGGCCAAATTTGGTGTTGATCATGAGAAACTTGTGAAGGATCTAGATGAACTAGACAAGGCTCACAAAGCTTTGAAGAGTGAATACTCTCTCCTCTCCAAGTCTAATGAGCAACTTCAAATTAGGCTTGCTTCATATGATGTGCCTAGCTCCTGTACCCCTTCTTGTGATCATGCAAATCTTGTTGAGGAAAATGTTAGGTTGAAGGATGAACTTGCTAAGGCATCCTCTCCCCAAAGTAAACTTTCTTTGGATGACCTTTTGAGTAAGCAAAGGTCAAACAATGGGAAGGAGGGCATTGGTTTTAATGCCAAGGCATGAAGTTAAACAAGAAAATGGCCAAGCCCGCACAAGAAAATAAGAAAGTTATCACTAATGGTGATGCCTCCAAGGGAAAAACTATTAATGATGATAATGCGGGAATTGCTAACCCTCACTATGTTTTATTTAAAGATTATTATGGTGATGTGTACGCAAAATATGTTGGCCCTTATGATGTTATATTGCTTGGTCTATTTGGGTCCCAAAGACCCTTGTTGCTAACAAAAGAGGACCCATTGAAAAATGGGTACCTAAATCCAAGAATTGATCTCATGTAGGACTATGCCGCCGGAGGTTCAAAATGGGTGCTTGATAGTGGATGCACAAGTCATATGACCGGCGGCAAGAATCTCATCAAGGAGTTGAGGCCTAACATTCATGAAATCACCTTCTCCTTTGGCGATAATTCAACATCCGAGGTATTGGGTTTTGGCAAGTTTGTGGTTGCACACAACATTACTCTTGTGGATGTCATGCTTGTCAAAACCCTTGGTTACAATTTATTATCCATTTCTGCCCTTGGCAAGATGGGTTTCGCCGTCTTTATTGATAATGATATTGTGGTCCTCTTGTGGAGCAAGACTCTAAAAGTCGTTTTCGTTGGGTATCGCGAACACAACTTGTATGTGGTGGACTTTTCGGGGGCCACCACTTCAAGTGCGATGTGCCTATTCGGAAATGCGGATTTGGGTTGGTTGTGGCATCGCCGCTTGGCCCATGTTAACATGATAACTTTGCAAAGTCTTCACAAGGGGAACCATATTGGGCTAATGGAAAATGTTTCTTTTGCCAAAGATCGTGTTTGTAGGGCTTGTGTTGAAGGCAAAATGCATGACTCTCCGCATCCAAGCAAGACTATTATCTCTTCCAAGAGGATCTTGGAGCTTCTTCATGTGGATCTCTTTGGTCCTATGATACGTCCCAAACGTATCTATAATTTTTTATGCTCCATGCTTGTTTTGTTACAATTCTTATATGTTTTATGTGCACTTTTCCACACTTTTTAGCATTTTCTGGGACTAACCTATTAACGCAGTGTCAGTTCCTGTTTTCTGCTATTTTTGTGTTTCAGAAAAGTTGTACATGAAAGTTTCTCTGAATTGGACGAAACAAAAGCCCAGAGTCATATTTTCCGGGACGAAGACGGAGCCAGAAGGACACGCGCAGGAGAGCTGCCACGTGGCAGTACATAGGGCAGGCGCGACCCCACCCTCGGCCGCGCCTGGCCCTTGTATTGGTGCCTCATCTCCTCGTTTGCTCCGCCCTTCCGCCTATTTATTCCTCGTATCGGGAAAACCCCAGGACGGGAGCCTCCATCCACGAAAAGTTCCGACGCCGCCGTCAACCAAAACCCTAGCTCGGGAGGGTTCTGCAGTCCATCCCGACACCCTGTCGGAGAGGGAAATCACCGTCGGAGGCCTCTACATCACCATGTCTTCATCCAAGGTGATGTGTGAGTAGTCCTCCACGGGACCATGGGTCCATAGCAGTAGCTAGATGGTTGTCCTCTCCTTGTTGTGCTTCATGTATAGATCTTGTGAGCTGCCTAACATGATCAAGATCATCTATTTGTAATTGCTACATGTTGGTTTGATGTGGATCCGATTATAGAGAGATTGTTTTGGTTAAGATTATGTATTATGTTATTATGATCTTGCATGCTCTCCGTTTCTAGTAGATGCTCTGGCCAGGTAGATGCTAGCGACTCCAAGAGGGAGTATTTGTGCTCGATAGTGGGTTCATGCCTCCATTTAACCATGGGAAGTGACCTTGTTCTCTACGATTGTAGATGTGTTGTTCCTACTAGGGAGAAAACAGCGGTGTTCTATTCAAGGGTAGTTTCATCGTTTACTTTACACACATTGCTTAAAGCGATAGTCCGTTGCTTGCAACTTAATACTGGAGGGTGTCGCGGATGCAATCCTGAAGGTGGATTAATAGTCATAGATGCAGTTGGATTACAGTCTATGTATATTGTTGTAATGCCCGCATACTTTCATAGCATGTATTCTGCACCAACCATTAGCGTAGAATCTCTGTTTGTCAATTTCCCATCTGTAATTTGTTTACCCAGCATATTTATTTTATTGGGAAGGCGCCTCTAGTGAACTGTGGACCCCGGTCCTTCTTCTTTTAATTGCAATCTTCTACAACATTTTCCCGTTCTGTTCTCTGCAAACAATTCTTCTTCCACACGGTTCATTTAATCCTTTGTTTTCAGCAAAATCAGTGAGCTTGACAACCTCGCTGAAAGTTGCTGACAAAGTGCTTGGTTGTTTGTGTGCAGGTCTCCACGTTGTTGTGACGCCGGCAGTGCGCCCTGCCACGAGTTGGTTCGCAACACCTCGGGAGAGAACGTTTTTCTCCTACTGGTCGATAAACCTTGGTTTCTTACTTAGGGAAAACTTCATGTTGTGCTCATCATACCTTCCTCTTGGGGTTGCACTCAACGTTGCGCATAAATTCTCCTTCATCAACTCCGCTCCCAGCAAGACTTTTTTTGGCGCCGTTGCCGGGGACAAAAGCATCTCTTCTGCGAGGGGAGTCTCTCACTCTCAACTCTTTTACTTTGTTATTTTTTTGCTTGCATACTTTATTTTTATCTTGTTTGCATTTTATATCGAAAATCCAAAAAAAATAGTATAGTTTCTATTTTTGTTGTTTACTTTACTTTGCAAAATGAATGTCCCCGAAGTTGAGGTTCGTACTTTTAAGCAACAAGGGGGTGAAAGTTTGAAAGATGCTTGGTATAGAATATGTGATGCTCATCATAGATGTACTAATAAATATTCTACTATGATTCTTCTTAGGAATTTCTATGTTGGTATTTCTACTTGGAATAGATATGTTCTAGATACTCTTATTGGTGGTAATTTCCTAGGTGCTCCCGCTTCAAAATCTTCTTCCACAAGCTCTAGTGCGGTTCAATGCCGAGGAAACCCTTACAGATGGTGATGAAAATGGCCAGGTGAAGGATCGAGTTCGGCGTCAGCTGCCAGAGCTGGATGCCGTAGGAAAAAAGGAGGCAGAGGAGAAACTCGTGGGCTGGGAGAGATAGCCCATGGTACAAGAAGGCAGCAAACATCACTATGAACCCGGCGGGAGGCTTGGGGCGAGATTCCGAACCTGGGAAGCGGATGTCTTTCTCGTTGCGAGAGATCAGCCCCAAGCGCCGCATCTTGTTCTCCTCGTGCTGGAGCGCCTTGAGATATTTACTATTTGCCCCAAGCGGACCTCTTCCAATCGCATTGGAGCGCCTTGGCGGCGGCAGCGCCCGCGGCGGTAGAGGATCTTGCCGCGGCACCGGTCGGCTTCGGGCCGCTGGCATTTGCGGTAGCGCTAGACGATGTGTCGGCGTTCTTCTTCCCCATGGCGCCGAAATTTCTTCTCACTGCTTTGGAAGCTCTGGTGTGGTGGCAATGGAGAACGGAGGTTGAAGGAAGAAGATGGAGAAAGGAGCAGTGAAGGGGCGAATTGATCCCCTACTTCTGTTTATAAAGAGCTTTGGCCCTTGATTTTGGTTGTTAGATCTATGCCGTTAAAAATGGGGATAGATCTGGCCCTACACGTGTCACAAGGGGAGAGAAAACAGTGGCCCACTACTCCCACTACGCACGAGGATCAAGGAAATTCCTCAGTCAACGCGCAACATCCGGTATTTTCCAAACTGACCGCTCATACGTGGGTCGGGGCCACCAGGTCACGTCCCGTTAGTTACGCTGTAGCAGTTGTCACGCTGTTGATGATGTCATCAAAACTATCGGCTCCCCCCATGGTGGAGCACCCGAAAATAATTTAGAACCCAAAGAAATCTATGGTATTCACCTCAGTTGCTTACGGCCTATACATGACTATTGCACAATCATCCACAGGCTCGGGGCTACTTCCATCGAGAGCGTTGGCCGCACACCCGATAAAAAAGATCGAAGCCTCGTCGACAGTAATAAACTTAGCAGTTTCAACTCCTACAAACAAGGGAGATATAGACCCAAAGGTTCTTCAGATGACTTGAAGATTTCTTCTTAATTACGGACGCCAAGGCCCCAGTGATCCAGGTTCGAGCCCGGGGACTCGAATCTGTGTAGGGTAACGCTACTTTGCTCCGGCAGTTAACGAGTCTCGATTTATCGAGTAAATCTGGACTCATTATTATGTCCCTTATGCATGCTCACCTCTTTGATGATTACCAAGCTTGTATCTTTTGAAGACCCGGTGGATTGAAAAGTATCAGCTGATGACAACTTTAGTCCCTGCCCGAAGCTTCGCTTCAGCCAGCCACTCGAGGACTACTCATGTGGCATTACCCTTCGGTTACTCGACATTGCCCTACCTCCGTTGGCCCAACAAGGGGCCCATCTGGAGCGCCGCAACCCAAGAAGGTCCAAGACGTCCGTTGTGCGGTGGAAATATGGAAGGTGACGATTTCTTGAAGTGTAGGGCAAGGAAAGATTCAAATATGGAAAGATTAGATAGAATCATTATGTATTGTAACCGAATCTGGGCAGGACTCTCGGGACCTGGCCTCCTATATAAAGGCCAGGAGTGGGAATTCCAGATCGCTCTCTCTTAAATCTCACGCACGTACCAAACCCTAGAAACCTTGCCTCTCGGTGAGACCACCATCACGCAGTCCTTCGGCTACCCCCATTGTAAACGATTTCACCCATAATCAAGATCATACAAGCATGACATAAGGGTATTACCTCTATGAGGGCCCCAAACCTGGGTAAATCTCGCTTCCCGCTTGTCTGGTATCCGATGTCTCGTGCTAACATGCAGGCTTCCGCTAACCCTAAGCCCCTCATGGTGGGCATTTCCGAGGAGCCACCTCGTCCCTACAACCAATATCTAATAGTGTCTTTTACATTGCCTCTTCGCCTTGTTGAAGGGGATATGTGTAATCGGCTAGTTATGTTTGAGTAGTATTTAACTATGATGATTGAGATCGTGCTATTACTATTTTGCTACTGATACAGTCAATTTTGTCTATGTATAAACTGCTAAATTACCAGTGGCGCACCCCCACAACTTAGCAGTGGCGCATATGTATGATTAGCAAAGGTGTGGTGCGCCACTGGTACTTGGATTACCACAGGTGCCATTAGCAGTGGCGTGATAGCAGTGGTGCACCCTGGTGCGCCACTGATGACCATATGGGGTGCGCCACTGATTATGTATTTTCTAGTAGTACAAATAGCACATATCCATCTCTTCGTCACGGTCATCATTTGATGTATTCATCTGTAATTAGACAAAAACAATAAGCAAACGGTCATTGCAATACAAGTTCAAAAATAGCACCAGGTCATGAAAAGCAAAAAAAAATAGCGCCCGATCATGACAATTGAAATTAGCACCCGATCATGACAGTTAAAAAATAGCAACCCGGTCATGAAAATACAAGCTGGAATAATAGCATCCAATCATGACAATACAAGTTCAAATAATAGCAAATGGTACCGGCAATACTAGTTCTGAAACATAGGTACAAAGCAATAATATAGGTTCAGGCCATACAATTCCATGAAACACAGGTAATACTACTTGATGTGTTGTTTCCATGCCATCCTTATCCAGTCAACCCTTTGGCTAGGTGTAGCATCCTCCTCCAAACAAGTGAATACATCACGATACTCTTGTATAATGAAAAGTTGTGTGGCATAGAATTACTCCTTACTCCCGGGCTTAGCTCCATCCTCGGAGATTAAGGCAACCATCCTCCTAATATCCTCCCTGGAAGAATCCTTAGCATGTCCAGGAGATGTCACCAAATTCCTGCTATTCTCACCATCCACATCCCCCTCTATTCCTTCTTTTCCATGAAATCAAGCAAGCGGTCCAACCTTGACACACTGCGAGTGCTCATCCTTGATATTGCTTGAGGGCTAGGTGAATAAGGGCATCTTTTATTCTTCTTACCATGTACACACACGTGTGTAACAATAGGCTCATCTTCACCTTCACACCCTGAACTTTGAACTTCCTCAATGTACATCCTAGATTGGGAAGCTTCAACCTGAGAAGCCCGAACTTGAGATGACGGAGGCACCCTAGCAGTCACATTGGTCACTGGATTCTTGTAAAAAATTATCTTCATGTGCTCCTCATCTTGTAGTGGGGCTATCCGAAACTCGGCTGCCTCTGGACACATCTGTATAAGACAAACAACATTAGAACATATCAAAAGAATAACTAAACAAAAGCCAAACATATGTATTCGTCAATACCTATATCTCTTGTGCCCACCAATCATCACTAGCATCAATAGTATGAGTGATAGGACCTCTTCCTAGACCTGATGCATGTTGGACCAGTCCTTTCCAAACAGTGTAATCTTTTTGAGTGTTTTCCACATATTTTTCATTTTCTCGTGATCATAATTTCTCTTCATGCGGTTGTTGAATTTCTTAACCAAATTGTCATAACCGATGGCATTCAAAACTTGGACCAGTCAATTATTTGGAATTAACTTCTTCGATGCACACATGGGGGAAAACATTGTGAGCAATAGCATCCCAATTTGCTTTCACATGTTTCAGCTTTTCCATCTAAATGCAAAACACCATCGTTAAAACTATGTACCAAATTTAGAACAAACCCTCCCACATAGCATACAAAAGTGCCCAGAATTTCAAATAGATGAGTTATGTGCCCAGAATTTCAAGGCAGTTCATATGAGCAATACAAACTGCTCGATGGGAGCTTCCGCGTGGAGATAGGAACGGGGCTTCGCCGTGGGGAGAAACGGGCAAAAAATCTTCCCTTCTTTTAGGCTTCAGCTAATGTGGACCTAGAAACTGCTCTATAAGCTGAAAACAAGTGACCCTTAGGATGTCCATGCCATAGGCTACGTATCAATTATCTTTGTACCTACCCTGCCAAGTACATCTGAATTCCGTAAGAACTCGAGGAATGTAAATGTGCAATAAACGTATCAATTATCTTTGTACCTGTCCTGCCAAGTGCATCGAATTACGTAAGAACTCGAGGAATGTGAGTGTGCAATAATAATACAACTAATACATGTATATGTAGTTGTCCATGCTACAGGCTACGTATCAATTATCTTTCTACCCGCCCTGCCAAGTGCATCTGAATTCCGTAAGAACTCGAGGAATGTGAGTGTGCAATAACAATCTTTACTATTAAATTGAAATTGGACGTGATAGTCCTTGATGGTACGTCCAAAAAACCATTTGTCACACGATCCCCCGCGCACACAGCAGGAAAAACTGAGAAAAACCTGAAAAACCGGCAACCAGCGAACGAAACATCACACGATCCCGCGAGCGTTACTACCTCTTGTGGTGTTAGCGAGGTGGTACTATTCCATTGAATCAGCGTTTGTGGGCTAACAAAAATTGGCCCAAATGTCAATCTGAAGCCAGGTAAACTACATACAGCTCCCTAAAAAAACAAGTTATACTACATAGCTGACCGTGTCCGATGCCAAAAAGCCCACACGTCCCGATCTGTATAAATTTTGGCCCATACCATTGCTGTTGTTCTGTACAAAGCTTGGTCCATTCCATCGCTGCTGCTGCTGCTTGGTCGTAGCTGTCCCGAACTCCTGATTGTAATACTCCCCCGATCAGAAAAAGATCGACAACACAGGGGAAAACTCTAGAAAAAGGCCGACCTTCGCGAAGGAAAGACAACTCGCTCCGCACACGACAAGTGGCGCGTTGTGGTGCCAGGAAATCCATGGGAAGTGGTCTCCCTGCTCGCCACGTGTCGCAAGGGGAAGCAAGGTGGGGATGTGGGAGGAGAGAGAAGACTGGGTTGTGTTAGTTTTTCCCTTTTTCTTCTAGATTCGTTTTTTCAAAATGAAATATCTTGAGAACCGTAAGTCCAAATTGCGAGCCGTTTTTACTTTTGAGATCCTCACGTCGAGATCTTCGAAACTAGATCCCATGTTGATAGGTTTGGAGATACTTTTTTTTCGTACTTCCAATAGTAGTATGATTGTACACGTAGTCCAGTACTTAATCGTACTCGTGTTTCAACTGATAAGTACTTCTGTTTTTAGTGTGTTTGGTGCAGTTTTTCCCTTTACTCGGTAGCTGTACTCGTCCGTGTGCGGGACTGTACCTGTACTTACGCGCGATTGTACCTGCTCGTGTGGCCACTGTACTTCTGTACATGTACTTGCTCGTGTTCACGACTGTACCTGCTCGTATGCGCGTTTGTACCTGCTCATCTGCGTGGCTGTACTTGTACTCGCTCGTGTGTTCAACTGTACTCGTGTGTTGTGCGTGACTGTACCTGCTCGTGTGCACGACTGTACCTGCTCGTGTGCGTGACTGTACTTGTACTCGTCTGTGTGTTCAGCTGTACTCCTATGATGCACGTAACTGTACTCGTGTTTTGTATGTAACTGTACTCGTGTGTGCATGGAGTTGTAGTCGCTCGTGTGCGGTTGTACTTGTACTTGCCCGTGTGTGTGACTGTACTCGTGCTTCATACACAACTGTATTCGCGTGCTCACTCAGTTGTACTCGTGTTTTACCTGTACTCGTATATCATGTGACGGAAAAAATAAGTCACGCGTGCGTGATTATTAAATCGTGAGCTGGCACGATCTGGCACGATCCAAAGCAAAAGACTAGATTGAGTGAGCTAGCTGCTATCAGAAACTTGCATGCATTAGCAAGTACGTATCGAGGATGGAGGATGTACATCGCGCGCGCGGAAGATTGCATGTACTTACCCAGGCGAGGGAGGAAGTACACGACTCGCGCGCGGGAGGCGTGCCAGCCGCGCGAGACAGCCGCGGGACGGGACGCTCGTCTAGCCTGACACGTGTTGACCGCTGGTGCGTTGTGCGGGATGATTCCCTTTACGAAGGTTGGTCTTTAGGTAGTGGTACCCCAACACAGGTGGTTCGACAAGAAGACGAGATGTACACGTCGCTCTCCCAGCATGACAGATCGGGGTCGTTCGATCAGCCGCATTCAAAATTTGTTCTATTTTCAAAACTATCAATTGAAATTTATTTAGGTTTTAACTTTCTTCAATTTTGAAATTTGAACAAACGGTACCCGAGCCGGTCGAGCCAAACCCAGGAGGACACGAATCGTGAGTATGGTTCGCCAGGGCCGTCATGCCTGTCAACGGAGATCGGTGGGAGCTCGGCAGGATGGACGCGAGTGAACTAGGCGGATTTGAAAGTTGTTCAAATTCGATTCTTTTAAATTTTCTAACATTCATTTTTTTCAGATCTGAAAACTATTTGTAATTGCAATTTGTTTGGATTTGAAGTTTGTTAACTTTTCAAATTTGAACAAATGGCCCGAGCCGGTCGAGTAGAGCCCCGAAGGACACGAATCGGTGGTCCGGTTCGCCAGGGCATGTCGACGAACATCGACGGGACCTCGGGGCCAGCGTTGCCACGTCGATGGAGCTTGGCGGGGCGGACGCGAGTGAACTGGGAGGATTTGAAAATCGTTCAAATTCAATTCTTTTAAAATTTGTTAGCATTCAAAATTTGCTATGATGTGAAAACTATTTATAATTGAAATTTGTTTAGATTAGAAGTTTGTTCAATTTTAAAATTTGAACAAATATACAAAATAAAAATAAGAAACAAAAAATGCAATGTCAGGTGAGCTCGAGGTTTGCCCAGAGGTGAGCTCGAGTTGTGCCCATAAACATATGGTCAATATTTGATCAGACATCCTGGAGAGGAGGAGAGCAAAAGAAGCAAATAAGAAATTCTTTCGAGCAGTAAGAATAATTATGACCAATGGCCTCGATGCCGCTTGGTAAATGGAGTGCAGCATGTAACGAACTATTCAACTTGGACAGCAAAAGAAGTCTGCCCAATTTTAGGATAACTTAACCGAAAACATGATCCAATATTTATTTTTTCTAACAGGGATAGCAAGAACAATGTCTAATTATAGGATAACTGAACCTGAAACGGAAATTCAATTCGGCTCCCGGGTGCATATGCTCCCTCTATCAAAAAGTTATATTTCGAAATGTCAAAAAAAATTTAAAAAAAATTCTACATGTACATCTTCACAATATACGTACGTTCGTCAAGTTTCGCGAGGAACCAATATGTTTTGTGGTCTGTGTAAAAAAGAGAAAATTTATCTCCTGAAAAGCTTTATTTTCAGCATTGAATTTTGTCTTTTTTACACACGTCACACGACAAGTTGGATTTTTATGAAACAACTTTGTGAGCGCGTAGCACGTGAAGATGTACGTTCGAATTTTTCGTTTCAATTTTTTGAAATTTCAAAATGTATGTAACATGCATTTCAAAATAAAGGGAGCATATGCTCCCATGTGCCAAAACACCATTCCCAACCTGAAACATGAACTGATTTCTATTTTTCTAATATAGACAGTAAGAACAATATGTCTAATTAACATAAAGCATGGTATGTTGTTTATTGGTAAGTCCACGGAAAGTACTCACCGATCTATAAAGTCTAATGAAAGCACTAACAAAGAAGTGTACAGACTAACATATGTGTCATGGTTTAAAAACGACATACAATATAATTGATCATACAAAGCAGACAATGCAATGTCCAGTTCACTAAAATGTGCAACAATGGAGATGTGAGCTATCCAATTGCATCTACATTAGTTGAACACTGGATAAAGGAAAAGAAAATGTTTTGATTGTATAAATGCAAATCAGATATTATCTGAAGCTATGTCTAACTTATTGAATCTACCTGCAACCATGAAATGACCTAAAGTGCCTACTTTTATAGTCCACTACCTCTTGCAAATAAAGAATCTTATATGTACATGACAAAAATAAGTAGAAAGACAAAAAAAAATCTAAAAAAAATATGTCAGCACAAACCACCCTATATAGCACCTGAACCTGAAGAAAAATCTAAAGCTATAGGCAGCTGAGACTGCCAAAGACGTAGAACAGGCAAAACCAGGACTACCTGCAGAAAATAACACATACATCTAGTAAGCCTAACTACCAGGAACAAAGAATACATGAACTGGGCATATAGGCCCATGAAACTTGTGTGACCTATTAAGTATTAACCAAAAATATGGAAGTGATATTAGCTGACATTAGACCACTGACCTCTCAGCTACGGCAAGAAATAATTGCATCAAATATTCAATTAGAGCCTACCACTAACAACTTCAGAGCTCACGTGGGATGATGGGAATGGAAACTAAAATAAGTATTAGTTCCCCAGATCAAATATTTATTTTGTGAGCTAGGGAGAGTTATAGGCTTATAGCCCAGTCACAAGGCAGCCATCTGATCCAGATCGTGAACTACAGCATATGGATGGTATGTATTGCAGCTGTCGCCTGCAACTCCAGCGGCACAAGTGCAGCCTGCAAGTACAACTATGGCTAGGATCCGCGCCTCAGCAAATCGTATAGTTGCCACTTCCTTTGAAATACCGAAGTAAGATCCGGATGGAATCATGCACATCAAAATATTGCAAGTTGAAGCTTTTGAGTGAACTGTTTTGTAAGGACACATGTACTTCTGCATTGTTCCTGCCAGAATTACTGAACACAAGAGAGAAAATCTATATGTTTTGCATTGCAAACCAGAATTACAAAACAGATGAGAAAGACACCTTAAAGCAAAAAAAAAGTAATGAAGAGGGGAAGAGGATCGAGAGGATGCAAGGATCAGAGAGGCTCCCGGGTACACATCCGGACCACGACGCCCTAATCCGACGACTGCTAGGGACATGGCAGGGGAGGATCTGGCCGGAGCTCAAGCCGCCGATGCATGAGTCAAAACGGCGCGGAACTACAACGGATTTGATAGCTAAAGAACACTTACCTTACCTGCACGCCGATTTAGTCAAGGTTTATGGCATCATGCCGCCCTTAGAGTCGTCGATCTGGTCATCCAGAACGTGCTCCACTTGAACCAAGCGCCGCTCATCGTTGTCTTGAGTCCAACCTGTACATCTGCTCGTAAAGATTAATATGTAAGAGTTGGAAAATGCTAGAATCTGGATCAGCGCAAGCAAGACGTCTCCTAGTGCTGGGGCATGAACTCGCTTGGAAGGGAATCGGCCACCGCCGGAGTGGTCACCAGAGTGCTGCGGCGAACGTGGAGCATCGGTGAGCAGCAACATCACGTCGTCCGTGCAGCACCGCCACTGCCATGGGGGGAGAGCAGGACGGATCCTATACACCGACCAGTATACGCGGGTTGCCGCACACCCCTGGTCGGCTATTGGGCCCGGCCCATTTCGGCCTTTTTCCTTCTTTTTTCCGTTTTCTGTATATTTTTTCTCTTTTCTTTTTTGTTTTTTCCCTGTTTTTTGTTTCATTTTTCCTTTTCCTTTTTTTTCAAACTAGACAGTGCCTGTGAAGAGGAGTGGCTGGAGAGGTTACCAAGGGCGATGGGTGAAACCTGATCAACTGACCGGCGGCAGCGCTGCTAGCTTTGCTAGGTTTCCGACTCCCCCGATCTGCTCAGACAAAGAAAATAAACATTTTTGTGCCCCCGATCCGATTGATCTCTGAGAGCAAATCATTGTACCTTTTTTTAGAGCAAATCCTCGTACTTGACCTCTGTTGCTGCCAGATTCGCGGCCGGCAACCCGGCACGGTGCTTCCGGGAGATCGCGGTGCCGGCCATGAGGAAGAGAGAGATGGGCAGGGTCGTCTGCGCTACTAAGAGCATGTCTAACAGGCCCCGTATTTCGCTGCCCCGTATAAGTCTCTTATTTCGCCCCGTATCGAAAAACTGCTCCATTTCGAGCCATGCCGTCTAGCAGATCCCGTATTTCGCCCCGTATTTTCAAAAATTAAAACCCCGGGAAGTTCTTCTTCATTGATCATACTAGGGATCATACATACATTTTGATCATACTACAGATCATACTACATCTAAACCTACCTCTACTCGTCCAGGATGACGTAGGGGATGAAGGCGATCCTCGCCGCCTCCTCCCGCGCCTCCCGGGCCTCCCGCGCCGCCGCGCCTCGAACTCCCGGACGGCGGCGATGGCCGCCGCCTCCTCCTCTCGCCTCCGCCGCCGCTTTCGGCGGCATCCGCCTCGGACAAGGCGACCGCACGGCGGTAGGCCGCCTCCTCTTCCTCCTCTTCCGCCGCCGCCGCTTCCTCCTCGCCGCCTCCGCTTCCTCCGCCGCTCGCTGCCGCCGCCGATGGTCGCCCTCCATTCCGCCAACGCCGCGCGGTCGCGCAGCCACCGCGCGCGTCATTTCTCGAACGCCTCGCCGCTCATCGGCTTGAGCGGCGGGTCCCGCTTGTACCACCGCCCACCCGCGGCGAACTCGCGGAGCGGGTCCGGCACGTACGGCGCGCCTGCGTACTTGCGAGCCGCGCGACGGCTCCCGGCGGCGGAAAGTTTGCACTTCAGCCGCCACGCTTCCTCTACGGTGTCCGGCGAGCGGGATCGCTTCGATCCGCTCGCCGGCGAGGCCCTACTCGCGGCGGCGGGAGTCCATCCTAGCTTTTGGGGTGGAATGCGTGGCGGGGGAGCGGCTAATTGCTCGCCGGAGCGGGGAGGAGGAGGCGGCGGCGCGCGGCGGAGCTAGGGTTGCGAGTGAGGGGTTAACCCCTCACTCGCACCCGCGCCCACTATATGTACGGGGCGACGGGGCCGATTTCCCGGGCCCCGTATTCCGCCGAAACGGGGCGGCCCGAATACGGGGCCTGCTAGACGGCCCAAACCGCGCCTGCCCCGTATGTCGCCGGAATTTTACGGGGTGGGCGGGTTATACGGGGCCTGTTAGACATGCTCTAAGAGAGATTCGGGTGAGGGGCAGTACGCTGTCGATCTGGGTGAGGGAAGGCAGCGTCCTATGGCCGTGCTGGGCGGTGGCTTCCCGAGACACAGCTTCTTGGAGACACGGTGGAGGCGCCTGAGCTTGGAGGGGCGGAGGCGGCGCTGGAGGTGAAGGGGCGTCGGTGACATCCGAGCTGGGACTGGCGGGCGGTGGCCGACGTGGAGGCCTACGCTGGGATGGTGCGGTGGCGCCCATCCTTGTGAGGGGCGGAGGCGCTGGAAGTGAGGGGCGTCGGCGACAGCCCAACTGGTCGGAGGTGCTCGAGGTGAGGGCGTCAGCGACGACCCTACTCGGACGGCGGGCGGGGCGGAGGCAGGGCCGAGGTGCTGGTGGTGAGGCGCGTTGGCGACATCCTAGCTCAAACGGAGGGCGGCGTTGGCTGTTGTGGAGGAGGAAACAAGGAGGCGGTGGTTGTGCAAATCGGGTGGAGCATCTGATGGCTCAATTTGTTGCTTCATTTACGGGCGGGGACAGCAACTGCCAAGGAAGGGAGGGGCGGGACGATGGACGACTACCAAGCTGACGACGAAAAGTATCGTGGATTGCAGAATAAGGAACCACTTTAATCTTTTTAAATTTTTTCAAATTCGTAAAACGTTCAAATTGCGAAAATGTTTAAACTAAAAAATGTTCAAATTTGAAAACCGTTCAAATTTGAAAACCGCTCAAATTTGAAAACCGCTCAAATTTGAAAACCGTTCAAATATGAAATTTGTTCAAATTCGAAAATTGTTCTAATATGAAAATCATTCAGATTCGAAAATTGTTCAAATATAAAATTTGTTCGAATTTAGAAATGTTCAAATTCGGAAATTGTTCATAGAAAAAAATACATTTTTGTTCAAATTTAAAAATGTTCAAATCTGAAAAATTGTTCACTTTCAAAAAATATTAAATATTAAATTTGTTCATTTTTTCAAATTCGTTCATATTCAGGTTGTCAAGATATTTTCAAACTTTACAAAACTTAAAAAAAGAGCAAAAGAAATAATACATCTGAAAAAAAAGAAAAAACGAAAAAGGGATTACCTGTTTTGGGCCTGGCCCAATAATGCTCCTGCACGGGGCGCGGGGTGTGCGGCACCTCCTCCCGCACCGAGCGGGTCGGCATATAGCACCTCCCGGAGAGCAGCGGGGCGGCCTCCTCCTTGTCCCGGCAGCCGTGGCAGTGCAGTGGCCGCGCACGGACCCCCTTCCTGCTGCGCCCCGACGTGGCCGCTGCCAGCCCGCGCGTGGTCCGCCCCAAGGTCGCTGTCCCAAGGCCGCACCTGCTCTGCCCCAAGGGCGCCGTCCCTGGCACGCGCCCGCCCCGTCCCGCGGTCGCCGCCGCCGGCAAGCGCGTGCCCAGCCCCCAAGGTCATCGTCCCCTGCCCGCTGCTGGTCCGCCCCGAGGTCGCCGTCGGCGGCACGCACGCCGCCTAGGCCGCTCTGCCCCAAGGACGCCGTCTTTGGCATGCGGCTGCCCCGCCCCACGGTCGCCACCGCCAGCACGAGCGTGTCCCACCTCCAAAGTCGTCGTACCCAGCCCGCTGCTGCTCGTTCCGAGGTCGCCGCCACCGGCACGCACGTCACCTAGGCTGCTCCGCCCCGAGGGTGCCGTCCCTAGCACGTGCCTGCCGCCGGACACGCCTGCCCCGCGGCCAATGTTCTTGGCACGCGCGTGCCCCTCCCCTAAGGTCGCCGTACCCTGGCTGCTGCCGCTCCGAGATCGCTGCCATCGCACGCACGTCGCCTAGGCTATCCTTGGCTTCATCGAGGGAAAGGGCCGCGTGGTGGTGAGTTGATGGATTGGAGAGACAAAATCAGAAAAGCTAGCTATAAGTGGTGCTCGTGAGTTGTGAGACGTGGGAGGGCACGTGGAAACTGACCACAGAAGATCGGGCAGCGTCCACCGCTTTGCCGACACAACCCCTCGTAACCGGTACCCGGTTGCCCGCTTGAGTGAAAAATAAATTCAACGAAGATTGACCAGTCTATTTTGGTTACTTGTTAGGAGCTGATTGGAGAAACAGAAGAGAAAATAGCTGATGAACAGTATCAGAACTAAGCACAGAGCGTGAATCTGATCAACTTTTATATAGGTAATAATATCATTTTTTCGTAAATTTTGAAGTTCTTAGAAAATCTAAAGTCTCTGAAATTGAACAATATATTAATTTAACTTGCAACAATGGTCAGAAGTTATCGGTGCTATTAAGCAACTTAATTTTAAATTTGACCTCGGTGCAATTGAAGTTTGTGTTTTGTGCAAAGAACATATATGAGTGAGTAGTTTATGCAAGATAGTGAGTGGCTCATTCAATTTCCTCGATCAAGTCTACAGAGACAGAAGAGCCCTTCAAGTGTGAAAATATGTAGCCCGTACTCCTAACTCTGTGTTTAGCTGTCTTAGCAGGTTAAGTCAGTAGCAGGGAAAACATCAGGGAAAGTATGAAAGACTCTGCATCAGGCCAAGTAAGAGTACTACAACCTTTGTGTTTAGAACATAATGTACTTACAGGCACAACGAACTTCATGTTGAGGACACAATGTACATACAGGCACAACGAAATAAAAATACTGGAACCAACAATCGCAGTGACATAACGGGCACACAATATTAGTCATACATGGTTCAGATTAACATAGCAACAAACTTACCCAAGCTACATAATTTTAACTACACCATCCACACATGGCTCAGATTAATATAATAGCAAACTTTTTTTTTTAAACGAGTTTGCCTATCCATTAATTAAGAAGAAAGATGTCCAGTTAATTAACGGAAAACCGGACGAAAACCGATACAACTTGGGTTAAACCCAGCCAACCCCTGGCACACAAGGGCGCAACACATCGAAGATACAACGGACGACGCACACGCCGAGACCAGCTAGCCTCCCACCCGTGTCAGAGAGAAGACGACATGACTGCTATGGGAGGAGCAGGCATAGGACGCTCCAGCAAGGTGAAGAAGCCAAACCTCTAGGAGAACTGCGCCAAAGCGACCTTCTCGCCCACACGACACAAGATCGATGCCCACAACACTGCCAAACTTTCGGGGCCGCCGCCCCGACATCCAGCCGCTCCGCACGCCCAGCGCAGACCACCAACACCACCTTCCGGGACCACCATCCCGACGTACCACCGCTCGCGATCGAGCAGCGACGCCACGCGACCCGGCAGTCCGCAGCCCAAGCTGCCCGACAAAAACGCACGCAGACCATGGCCGCCACACCAACATCCGGAGCCACCGCCCCGACGTAAAGTCCAAGCTACTTAATTTTAACTACACCAGCCACACCCTGTTCTGATTAACACATCACCAAGCTTAAAGGGGTGCCCGAGTTATTTAATTTTAACTACACCATCACCACTTGACTTGCACCAAGGAGACACCATTCTAGGCAGAGACTTTTGGCCTCATGTCGCCCTGCTTCATGGCTGGCTTCCTCCGTGACAATAACTCTCCTGTTTTCGTGCAAAAGTTACAAGTTAGCAGACCGGAAGGCCCAATGGATGGAGGCTATAAAACTGACTCCATTTATATTTGAACTGTGCACAAAACAAACTTTCTTGTTCAAATTGAACAATAACCAGGACATAGCTCAGTGCTGCTAGTGTACAATTGTTACTTCCTATTGAGTGGAAAGCAATTACAAACCCAGTTGCTATCTGTTTCGTCAATTGATTGCCAATGAACCGAATCTACTGGAAACCGAACAATAATAATAAAGATCTAAGGCAGAACCATAGAAATAACAAGATCTGGTTTCTCACAATCCAACAGAAAAGTTGGTACGGAAAGAAGAACATGTTCTGATGTTCATGCTAACATTGCTACAGGGAGGGAGGATACGACGTAACATTAATTAGTGATGAGTATATGGTCCTTGGGCGGTTGGGTACCATAAAACCTACAGGGGTTAAGTTTGACATCCAAAACGGACAGGGTAAAGTCATACATAATTCAAGTGCGGAGCTAGCGGACTGAAAGGCCGAATGGATGGGCTATAATACTGACTCCACTTTATATTTGAACTGTGCACAAAACAAACTTTCTTGTTCAAGTTGAACAATAACCAGGAGATAGTTCAGTGCTGCTAGTGTACAAATTGTTACTGCCTATTGAGTGGAGAGCAATTACAAACCCAGTTGCTATCTGTTTCGTCAACTGAACGCCAATGAACCGAATCTACTGGAAACGGAACAATTAGTAATATCAAGATCTAAGGCAGAACCATAGAAATAACAAAATCTGATTTTTCTGAGAATTCAAACAATCCAACGAAAAAGTGTTACTACTGGGAGGTGAGGAAACAAGATAACATATTTGGGGGATAAGTGTATGGTCCTTGGGAGGTGAGGTACCGTAAAACCGACAGGTCCAGTTTGATATCCGAGAGGGATAGGGTAAGGTCGTACATAATTGGAGTGCACAGCTAGCAAACTGAAAGGCCCAATGGATGGCTGTAGAACTGACTACATTTATGTTTGATCATCTGTCCAAAAAACAAAATTTCTTACTCTTATTCTAATTGCCAGGACAGAGTTGAGTGCTCTTACTACTGCACATTCAGTTGGTAGTTGCTACTGACTGGAACGACAAGATCAACCTAGTTGCTAACTATTTCGTCAACTGATCACCAATGGATCAAGTCTACTGGAAACTCAACAATTCATACATCCATCCACTTACTTCTAATAAGGTAGAACCAGACATAGATATAACAAGATCTGATTTCATCGGAAAACTCGAACAATCCAATGGAGGGCATGGGAAGAAGGGTCTGTTCAAGCTAGTGTTAGTACATGGAGGAAGGGAGGGAACAAAATAATTTAGTGGTGAGTGTACACCCAAAACAGGGTAAAATCATAAAACCTATACCAACCACAATATCAATATGTCCGATTTGACATCCAAAACAAAGCAGGGTAAAGTCATACTACATGATTATGTGTGTGTGTGTGTATATATATAGAGAGAGAGAGTTTCAATATATATATATACTCCCTCTCTCACAGTTTATTAGGCGTGCGCGTATCCCTACGTCGCAAATTGATCAAGTTAGCATTAGTTATATGTTATAAAAAAAAATATCATTAGAAAGTATAGATGTTCTATTTTCTAATGATATAATTTTTGCATTATGTAATTTAAATTATATAGGTCATATTGGCGACCTAGAGATACGGGGAAGACTAGTAAACTGAGTCGGAGGGAGTATATGTAAGGATAAACAAATTGCCAAAAAGAGACCTTTCTCTTGTTTGGCCCAGAATTCCTTCATGTCCTCTTGGAACTCTTTGCTGTTCTCTACGTGATGACCGAGCGTCATCCTTTCGCGCTCCTTAACTGTGAAGTCCGCGAAGTAGCTTATCCTTGGAAGCAACCCCACCTGGGCAGATGGGGGCTGCGATTCGATCCACTCAACGGTCTCCTTGAACACTTGGAACCGCGCAGCCTTCTCCCCTTCGTCTCTGTATGTCTTGTTATTCTTCTTCGCCCAATCCTGGAACCTCGCATACATGTCCTCCTCCTTCTTGCGAGCAGCTACAAGAGAAGAGAGGTATGAGTTGGTGGTTCCTGACACGAAACGGAGCAAAGACGACGAGGAATCTACCTGACTCATCATCATCTGGGCCTTTCCTGAAATACTGAACTGCCAACGTTCCACCACCAGCCAATGCAGCCACGGCCACACCAGCAGCACCAGGAAGGCCATCGGCGATGGGGAGATCCCTCTGTATCGATCGGGATGAGAAACATGAGGGAGGAGCCTGGGGTTGCAGATCCGAGTAAAAGAAACACGGAGGAAACTCACCAAGGAGTGGAGAGAGCGTGCAGGAGCCGTCCTTGGGGTCGCGCTTGGCGAGAACATCCGTGTGAGGATGAAACCGACGGACCGCCGGAGGGACATGATTGCCTCTTCTTCCTTCGCCTCCTCCTAGATTTCCTTTTCGCCTCCGCCTCCGCTGCCGCCGCCTCGCCTCGAATTCGATTCGATTCTAGGGTTTCACTACCGATGGGCACGGGAGACAATTTATCTGGATGGACGTCAACTGCTCCTCGCTTTCCTGTTTTCTCCTTCTCGGGGGTGTTTTCTATAAAGGCAACTCCAACGGGGTGACCCAAACAGCGTCCGCGCGTTCGGATGGGTCGAGCCGGACAAAAACGCGGTCCAACGCGGGGACGTACCGCAAAAGCGGACGGCCGCGGCGTCCGGAACGATGCAAACCCTGCCCAAATCTGGGCTAGGTTTGCGTTGCCGCGGATGGCACGTGCCGTCCGCTCGCGTTCGGGCGCTGGTCGCCTCGTCTCCCTGGGGCCCACCTGTCGGTGACCAGGGAGTCTATTAAATGGGGACTGGAGGGGATCTGGCCCTCCACTCCAGTCCCCACTCCACTCCCGCAGCGAAACCGCCGCCATGGCCAAGCGACGGTTCGCTTCCGCCAACGACGACGAGGCGAGCAGCAGCCGCCGTCGCCCGCCGGCGCTGCGGACTGCGGGAAGAAACCGAGGCGGCCTCCACATCGGAGAGGCCGCCCGCGGCAGCGCGGTATTGCCGCAACCGCCGCCTCTGCATCTCGAGCCGAAGCCCGAGTCCTCGGAGGAGGACCTGGACCTCCGCGCCGCGCTGATGATCTCGGCGGCGGAGGAGGAGGCGAAATGGCCGCACCTCCATGCGGCCATTCGCACCTCCGAGATGGAGGAGGCGGCGCGGCGGGAGGTCGAGGAGGCGGAGGGCTGGGAGCTCTACGCCCAGGCCCGCCAGGCGCGACGGGAGGAGGAGGAGGCGGCGCGGCGGGTGGAGGCCAGGCGCCGCGCCGACGACGAGCGCCGCCAGGAGCAGCGGCGGCAGGAGAACAGGCGCCGCGCGGAGCAGCGGCGGCACCAGGAGGCCAGGCGCCGCGCCTGGCAGGAGAGGCAGCAGCGCCTCAGGGAGGAGGCGCTGCTCCGTGCGCCGCCGCAGCCTCGGGTGGCTCCGGACCCCCACTCGGCCTGGGAGGAGGCCCTGTGGTCTCCGTGGCCGGAGTCCCCGGCGCGGTCCAGCCACAACAGCGCGTCGCCTCCCGGGGACGTCGTCGCCGACGACGCCACAGGGGCTAGGCGGCGCACCGGCGGCCACCGCGCCGCCGACCACACCCTAATAGAGGGTTTTTTATATTAGTTTAAATTTAAAAGCCCATATAGGGGATTCTTTTGTTAGTTTTATTTTCCCAAATAGGGCTATGTACAAATTTGCCCAAAATAGGGCATATGTTCAATGAAATTTCGTTTAAATTCGTATTTTTACAAATGTTTTTCTATTTCCTTGATTATGCGCTGCGTCCGCGCGTTGGGCGCAGCGCGCGACCCAAACGGACATGCGGACGCGGGCCGCTGTCCGCGTGTCCGCTTGGCAACCCAAACGGCCCAAACCGGACGGCCCAGCGCGTCTGTTTGGGTCGCGTGGTTGGAGATGCCCTAAAGTACCGGAGTTCCGGTTTTTCTGCTTGCTGCGAGTTTGAAGTGGGACCGCCACCGCCCGCCGGGGTCTCTTACAGCATCTCCACCGGCTCTCCACGGACAGGGGCGCCGGCACTGTCGTACGGAGATCGTCGGCAGCGTATCCTTTATTTGGAAATGCTGCTCACATATCGGAGCCCTCATGTTTTGCGCTTGAAAGATTTACCTCCGAGCTTAAGGTAAAATGATTTACCTCCGAGCTTAAGGTAAAATGCAGAAACGATGGTTGCGACATGAGCGGCGATTTGGATTTTTAGTCCTCTGCTCTACCAACTGAGCTATCCTAGCCTTTTCTTGTGCATCATCCTAGTAGAGTATTTGTATCTATGTCAATTAAAGGGATTAAAAATAAATTAAATAAAGGATTTCAGCTCGAATACTTCGAACACGAGCTGACGTGCCCGCATGCGCCAACGAGATCGTAGGTGGTTATTCTTGCTGGTCTCGATGGAGAAGAACCAATTTCCTATATATGATTCAATACCCGTTGTCTATTTATGTGTGCGATGTTGTATCTTCTTGTACCGTGTTTAGTTTGAGTATCCATGTCCTAGTACAGAACTTCGGCACGATGTACTTGTATGTTTAATTGAACTCGACTATGTACTATGTGGAACCGGTTTGTAATATCCCAGGTTTAGAGCTATAAAATGAGAGAACACCAAAGTGCGTTGCATTCATGTATAGAAAATCCGGGAAATTTTCGCGCTTTCAAATAAAACTTACCACAGTAACTGAAGTTTTAGTTGACTTGCTGAAATTGAAGTAGATCATCAAGTCAAGCGCTATAAAGTTCACTGTGATCTTTGCTAAAACCTTGTTTTGGGTAGAGATGATTTGATCTATGGGCTAGATCAAATAGAATTAGTTTTACAACAAATAACATCTTAAGTAAGGGTCAATTACAAGATCTCATAAAAGGTCTCAACATGGTATTCCTTACAACAACACATTCTTTACGAATCAAATCCTAACTTATTAACACTTAAAAGTTAGCAACTACATTTGTGTGTAATTTAGTTCACTTCTAAACTTATTAATAAATAAGGTAAATCACAGGGTCTAAAGTGCATAAAGGCCATACATTCTTATTTAAATCAGAACTATTAAATCTATGGAATATCATAAAACTAAATTCATTTACATTACGAATTATAGTTCAAACTATTTGAATAAAACTAACCATGAGTATTTTGAAACTCATATGATCATGCCTTGGTGAAATCAAACACCAACTATCCAAAATTGAGGAATAACCTTCAACCTTGAACTTTTGACCAATATTATGATATAAATCCAATAAAAATGATATAGTGACTCATCCACAATAATAAAATCATCCACAAGATATTTAGTAACAAATTGTTGGAGATATGCCCAAGAGGCAATAATAAAGTGGTTATTATAATATATCTTTGAGTTTATGATAAATGTTTGCATACGGTGCTATAATTGTATTAACCGAAACATTGATACATGCGTGTTATGTAAACAACAAGGAGTCCCTAGTAAGCCTCTTGTATAACTAACTTGTTGATTAATAGATGATCATGGTTTCGTGATCATAAACATTGGATATAATTAATAACAAGGTTATGTCATTAGATGAATGATATAATGGACACACACCCAAATAAGCGTAGCATAAGATCACGTCATTAAGTTCAAATTGCTATAAGCTTTCGATACATAGTTACCTAGTCCTTTGACCATGAGATCACGTAAATCACTTATACCGGAAGGGTACTTTGATTACATCAAACGCCACTGCGTAAATGGGTGGTCATAAAGGTGGGATTAAGTATTCCAGAAGTATGAGTTGAGGCATATGGATCAAGAGTGGGATTTGTCCATCCCGATGACAGATAGATATACTCTGGGCCCTCTCGGTGGAATATCGTCTGATTAGCTTGCAAGCATGTGACTGGTTCACAAGAGATGATATGCCACGTTACGAGTAAAGAGTACTTGTCGGAGACGAGATTGAACAAGGTATGGAGATACCGATGATCAAACCTCGGACAAGTAAAATATCGTGTGACAAAGGGAATCGGTATCGTATGTAAATGGTTCAATCGATCACTAAGTTATCGTTGAATGTGTGGGAGTCATTATGGATCTCCAGATCCCTCTATTGGTTATTGGTCGGAGAGGAGTCTCGACCATGTCTGCATAGTTCACGAACCGTAGGGTGACACACTTAAGGTTTGATATCGTTTTAAGTAGATATGGAATATGGAATGGAGTTCGAATATTTGTTCGGAGTCTCGGATGGGATCCAGGACATCACGAGGAGGTCCGGAATGGTCCGGAGTATAGGATTCATATATAGGAAGTCACTTTCCAAGTTTGGAAATGATCCGGTGCATTTATGGAAGGCGCTAGAATGTTCTAGAACTTTCTGGAAGAAATCACCATGGAAGGTGGAGTCTCGGTTGGACTCCACCAACCCTAACCAGCCAACCAAGTGGGAGGGTGGAGTCCATGGTGGACTCCACCTCCTTGGCCTGCCAAAGAAAGGGGAAAGGGAGAGTCCCTGTCCCTCTAGGTTTCGTCCATATGGCAGTTTTTGAATTGGGGTCTTATTCAGATCTTTGGGCAAACCCTTAGGGATTCCACCTATATAAAGAGGAGGAGAGGGAGGGGCAGCCACTCTTGGCCGCACCAGCTAAGGCTCTTCTCCCACAGCACTTAGGCGAAGCCCGTCCGGAGATCTCCACCACCACCGACACCACGCCGTCGTGCTGTCGGGATTCCGGGGATGATCTACTACTTCCGCTGCCCGCTAGAACGGGGAGAAGGACGTCGTCATCAACACCGAACGTGTGACCGAGTACGGAGGTGCTGCCCGACTGTGGCACCGTCAAGATCTTCTACGCGCTTTTGAAAGAGGCACTCCGCTTCATCATAAAAAAACACTTATCAAGCATTGGCAAAAGTAATGAATCCCCCCACCCGTCCCCCTGCCACAAATACTGACAAAAATGTTCAGTAATTGGTGTGAACATATGTCAAAAAATCGAACAGGGAAGTTACTTCGTAGTCCCATTGTTCTCATCTCCATACTACACACATCTTCGTACAAAATTAACCTCGGTGCTTACAGAAATAAGAGGTGATGGAGATTCGGCCAAGCTTCCAAAATACACCACATTCTCACTTGGTGACAAAAAGATTGACCCTGCACACAAGACACGCCAAAGGATAAACAAAAGGCAAACACACACAAGAAAAATTCCTCTCCGCTTCATCATAAAAAACACTTATCAAGCATTGGCAAAAGTAATGAATCCCCACCCGCCCCCCTGCCACAAATACTGATAAAAATGTTTAGTAATTGGTGTGAACATATGTCAAAAAATTGAACAGGGAAGTTACTTCGTAGCCCCCCTAGTGACAGTAATAGGACGATGTTGACAAAAATAACCTATTTCTGAAAGAAAAGCACAAAATGACTCTCTTGGCAAACTATTTCACCGGACTAACCCTTTTGTGTGTGCCCTTGCCATCGGCGCCATACCTCACTGTGTGGCGCCCATGCGAGCGGCGCCACACATCCATGCCGACGTGGGGTGCCACACATCCACTTAAGTGTGGCGCCCGTGCCCGCCCCAGCCCGACACATCCCTTCTCCTCTCTCTGTTTCACTGGGTGAAGAACAAGGCGGGCGGCTTCCTCTCCCCCCTCAAATTCCTACCCTAATCTCTTGTATTTCCTCAGATCTGCCCGTGGAGATTGTTCCCAACCCGTTCCTTGAGGTAATCTCGTCCGTTCCCCTTCTTTTCATCCAATGAATTGATGGATTTGGTTGGATCTACATGTGAAACCCTAGATGTGAAACCCTAAGTTGATTTGAGGGTGGATGTAGATTTGGTTGGATCTTAGGGTTTGTTGAAGTAGGAGAAATGGTAGGGATAGGTTGTATGGGTAGAAACCCTTGGTTGATTTGTGTTGATTATAGTAACTAATGAACACATGTATGTATGTGTTGTTCACATTATGCTAGGGGGATGGAAAGAATTGTTCATGTTCATCATGTGGACAAGGATGCATTTTTGAAGGGAAACCTAGAGCCGGACCTGGAAGAGGTTGACTTGGATTGAGTTGAATTGGAATGGACGAAATGATGGTGTTGAGCTAGAGGGAAGACATAATGTGGGGTTTGGAATGCACACTTGTTAGAAGACAATGCATATCAACTCCGAGCAACGTTAGTCCGTTTACAAGGAGACGGTGGCTAAGTCACAAGACAAGGCTTTGGAGTTGTTTGAAATCAATACGGTTGATGCTCATATCGAGCTTGACCTTAACCGGTGCTCCATTGAAGCTAGGAGTCCACCACCCATGGGCCAAGAAGAAGCCACCGAATCTCCCATTGTACAATCTCCCATTGCCCAAGATCCACCGTTGAAGGAGTATGACGAGCATGACGATGGTGACAATGGTTTCGAGATGAATTACAACAATGTCGGTGATTTGGATGCATATTTGACGCAAGAGGACATGGACCACTCCATTCCTTATTCCTGATGCTATGCCTCGGACTCGGATGATGATGGACCCGATGAAGAAGTTGATGAGGATGGCTTGATGGCTAAGGAAGCCGAAAGAGCCGACATCTTCAAGAAGGTAACTGGACGGGATATTCGGATACCATTGTTCCGTGATGTTAATCTTGCGGATGGAGCCGTGGTTGATGGTGGTAAAAGTTTACTTCTTGGAGCTAGGCCAATTTCCAAGAGATATGTGGATGCGAGGGCGACTATGATCTTTAAAGGGCTCACGTTTGATACCTTCTTGAAATTGAAGGTACGGTTGAAGGAGTTCTCGATTAAGAACCATCGCCCTTACACCGTTGTTCACTCGGACTTGAAGACGCGGTACACGCTAAAAATGTGTAGATAAAAGTGCCCATGGGTTGTCCGTGCAAGACCTTTTAAAAAAGGGCCCCCTTGGCACATAACAAGTTGTGTAGCCACTCACATGAGCCGGGGGACGAAGCTTGATGGCAAGGATGCACAGCCGGACCACCGTCAACTCACATCCGAGTTCATTGCATACAAGCTCTCGGCTAAGGTATCATCGCATCCAACCATGAGCATTAGGTCCGTGCAAGATACGGTGAAATCCCGCTTTGACTACAACATCAAGTATGGGAAGGAATGGAAGGCCAAACAAGCCGCATTCAAGATGTTGTATGGTGATTGGGAGGAAGCACACAACCGAGTCCCTAGGTTGTTGTTAGCGATGGCCGCTACTAACCCGGGTGTCGTTGCCTATTCGATGGTCCCTCGGAGGAGGGATCCTCACGAGGGGGAGAAGAAGTAGAGGCCATCGGGCGGAGAATCCTCGGGACGGAGGTACACGATTTACCCAGCTTCAGAACACCTGCACGATGACACGACCTACTACTGCTTGTCTAGAATTATCTGGGTGCTTTCGCATTGTTACAATGAGTTGTGGTTCTGCCTCTAGGGCTCCCGGGATCCGGCTTATAAAGGCGCCAGGATCTAGGGTTTACACGGAGAGTCCTAGCCTGAATACAAGATGCCTAACTACGGAATATTACATTGCCGTGTATGTCAAGGATCCACCTTTCCTTATACGCCGTATTTGATCCGGATACTTCATGGGCCTCCAAGGATACGACTACTTGCATAGGTCGGTTGAGATCCAGCTCCTGTTCCTGGGCTGGACTTCATCCATCTTCTATCAACAGCAACTGGGCCACCCGATGGGCCATATGACACCATCACCATCTGTGGGCCACCCCGGCTTGCCGGATCTAGACCACCTCGTTGATACACCCATAAAATATACCCACAACAGTGGCCCCCGAAGTTCTTCAAGATTCGTCATTCCTCCGCCTATCTTTGTTCGGATCCGAAGAGAATCTCGAAGAACTTCCAAAACTTCATCGTTTCCGACTTCATTCAACCGGAAATCAATCGTTCTTTCGTAATGATTACTTAGCAGATTTCTCGCCCACATCGCACATAACTTCCCCTTTTCCCGCGCTAATTTTTGGATCTGCGAATCTTTAGCCAGAAATTTTGGAGATGTGCAGTTAGGTCACCACTGCGTTCGTTTCACCTCATTTGACCTAGGACACGTGGCGGTCATCCAACGGCGCGACCATTCCGCTCCCACCGCAGGATCCGACACACGCATCTCCCCGCAGGGCCTATAAATACCCCGACCGCACGATAACTTCCGTTGTTTCACCATATCTCACCACTTCATCTTCAACCTCGCGCCAGCGCCGCCCGATAGATCTCACGTTGGTGAACTTCTTCCCGGAAACCTTCAAGCACCACTGCTCCAAGGTCTTCCTCAACCTGATTTGCACGTGTTTGATCGGGAATCTCGCTCCGCCGCCGATTCGTGGTCTCGCCGGTGGCCAAAGCGTCAAGTCCACGTCCTCCTCTTTCGCCGGCGCCACGGGGAACCGCCACGCCATTGCCGGTAAGTCCACCGAACATGTAGAAGATAGACGTCAGTAGGATCCAGCTTCTCAAGCTTTTATCATCATGCATGCAGCCGGAAACATGTCCATTAGCTCGCCTAGGTTCATCGATAGTTCTTCGGGTAGCCCACCACCAAACTCAACGGAACCGACCTTCGTCGAACCCTTAGCATTCCTTCCACCAAACATTTCCGATACCAAGCTAGCTCAACCTTACTCCGCCTCTTCCAGCAACCTTCTCGGACGAATCCCAACTCTAGAAGAAATCCAAGCGGAGCTAGAAGGGAAAGGTCGAATGGCAGCCAAAGTTCAGGAGGCGGAACAAAAGAAGGGTTCCAAGGCTCGGAACCGTGAAGGGGAGAAGGGCCAATGGTGGCCCAGCAAAATCACCGAGTCGGAGCTTAGAGCCTTCGAGAAGGAAGGACTCATAGCTCCGGATACCTGGAGCTTCAACAAGGACTCCAGCACTCCGACCCCGGAACCCAATGAGAAGGTCTTCACCAAAGCTTGGGTGGAGCGAGGCCTCTTGCTTCCACCTTCCATATTCTTCCTATCGGTGCTTAGCACCTATGGAATCCAACCACAGAATATCTTCCCCAATTCCTTCCTCCTCCTCTCCAATTTCACAACCCTCTGCGAAGGCTAGCTCGGAGTCCGACCGGACGTCCGTCTCTGGTAGTTCTTCTACAGAGTGAAGAAGGAGACAAAGGACAGAATCATGGTGAACTGCGGCAACATGACTTTTGTGCTCCACACCAAAAGGATCTTTCCGACTCTCGTCTCACATGAGTCCGTCCGATATTGGAACATCGAATGGTTCTACCTGAAGAACATCTCCGTTCCAGGCTGCCACGACGGCCTCCCCGTCTTCGTAAACAAACCTCCAGAGGAGCTCGCCAGCTGGAGCTTCATCCCAAATCTTGCTCAGCATCCGGAGCTTGATAAGATGGCTCGAAGAATTTCTTGGCTGTTCCATGACGGTTTATCCGGAATGGACCTGACCTTGAGCTGGTTTACCCGCCGAATTCAGCCGCTGAAGTACAACAAGTGGCTAATCTGCGAGTACTCCGGGGTCGACGACCAGCTGCAGACGACCAAGGACACTTGCCGGCGAATTCTCTGAACAAGAGGATCCGGACTCTTGTGAAGCTCACCCGGGGCCAAGGGGTCCCGGAGATCAACAAAGACATCTACATTAACAACAAATGCCCTCTGATACGTTTTCTCACTTAGTCATTTTACTTCTCATTTTTGAATTACTCTAACTTCTTCAACGTTTCCTCTTTCAGCTCAACACTTGGCGGAGGAATGCTTTAGAGATATTTTCCGTATTCCTACAGATGCTGGAAAGGTGGAGGAGGATCTGGAGGACGAAGACGAGGGGGAGGAACATGCTCCCAAGAAGAAAAATGCCCCTCGCGCTACCAAACGTCCCCGCGCCAAGGTCTTCGGTACTGATGCCGGAGCCAGCGGCGAGGCCTCCGCCAAGAAGGCGAAAACCACCGCTCCATCTGGCCCTCCACGCCTCGACTCCAGGAAGGCGGAGCGTGCTCGGATTAAGCTTTTGACTACATCTGGAAAGGGGACACGCCCGCAACTTCTCGGAGCCACGTAAGTGTTCCGGAATATACTCTTTGTTGTGGAGCTAAAAATTATTGCTTATATCTTTTCTTTGCTTGGTTCAGGAACCAGAAGACTGCCGCTTCGCGGGTTATTACCCAGAAGCCGATCACCAGCTTTCTCCGGACATCACCGGCCATAGGCCTCCGCCACACCAGTTCTGCCAAGCACCTCCAATATAGCTCCCCAACCTACTCCGCCAGAAACTCAACCCACTCATGATCCCGCCGCCGAAACTCAAGTGGAAGTAATTCCAGTGAGCAGCGGGAGAAAGGACGGAAGCTGCTCTGCCACAAAGCGAGCTGCCCCTAAGGAAGCCCAAGACAGGGGTCAAGAGGAGGCGGAAGTCGATTCTGCAGATAAGGCTGAAGCTACGACTCATGACACCATCGTATTTCCGGCCAAATTTGGCGACCCTTCCGACCTCTATGCTATTCCCAAGGCGTACTCCACCAAGTTCTTCAACAAACTCACAGAGGAGGAAAAATGGGAGCTCGAGTAGGATTTGCTAAACTCCATGCTGAACAACGCATGGGGCAAGGCTGACGCTGAATGTTTCGACATTCAGAATCACAAAAGGGAAACCTGCGAGTTTTTCGACCAACTTCTCTGCAGGCGCAATGTAAACCAATCTTCCCAGTAGCCCCCAAGTATCTAGGTGGAAACCAAGCGTAGTTTGCACCTTGATACTTTGAGTAAACTATCCTGAGAAAATTCAAAGTGTTGTAGTAGCCCCCAAGCGTCATGTCGGAAATTTTCCGGCAATGATACTTCGAAAAGATCTACACTTAGTTATATGCAATCGGAACTTATCCTTTTTTTTCTCACTGCTGTAGGAACAACAAGCGCTGCACTATGAGCTCCATAAGAACATCTCTCTGCAGTGCGACGTTACCCTCGGCCAGGCGGATCAAATTCACGATGCTAAAGAGAGGATTGCGGAGCTGGAGAAAATGCTGGCGGAGGCCCAAGGTATATTGCGACCAGTTCGTCATTACTCCAATCTTCCGACTTTAAACTTACTTGGAATATTTGTTTTATTTGAGAAGGTGCGTCTACTTCTCTGGCCACTGCTTCTTCAGAACTTGAGAACCCGCGCTCCGCCCATAAGGATCTAGAGTCAAAACTGAAAGAGGCAGAGGAAAAGCGGGAACTTGCTGAGAATCAGCTGGCTGAGAAAATTCCGAGTTCATCAGAGAGAAGGCTGATTTGGTGGAGAAGCGGAGGAAGGACAACGCTACACTTAAAAACCTCCAAGCTGACGTCCAAACACTCCGGACTTATATGACGCAAGCAGAGCAAGGTTGACATTGCTGAACTCCGACGTCATGGGTAAGTATCCGGAGCCCAAAATCAAGACAGTTCTCCGTAACTATGAGTGACGCTTAACTCTGTTCAATTTGTGATTATAGAGCCACTTGGATATGATGAAGCCCGACACGAGATGTTTCTGCGCGACGATGATGCTTGTTACGCGTACAACACGCGTCCGTTGGGAACCCCAAGAGGAAGGTGTGATGCGTACAGCGGCAAGTTTCCCTCAGTAAGAAACCAAGGTTTATCGAACCAGTAGGAGCCAAGAAGCACGTTGAAGGTTGATGGCGGCGGAGTGTAGTGCAGCGCAACACCAGGGATTTCGGCGCCAACGTGGAACCTGCACAACACAACCCCTCCGAATTGCCCCTCCGAATTGAGACCAGAAGATCCTACGCAGCTTTCGCCCCCGACTCAACATCGACGGCTCAACATCAGGTCTACTTCACCACCAACTTCTACAAGAATAAATCTTGAAGTCAATATCAGCAAAATGAAGACGTCTACACCTCCGACCAACCCAATCCTATAGGATGGATAGGACAAACTCAATTGCTTTGATTGAGCTACCCCTGCATATTAGGTATCCTTGGGTACTTAAAATACCTCGTGTGGTTTTCATGCTTGCTTGTGGTGTTCTGAATTTGCTGCTTGAGTGCTTGTGATTGCTTGTCGCGTGTGTACTTGTTTTAGCCTTTCAGCCTGAAAAACCTTTTTTGTGTGATAACCCAGTATAGGAAACCCTCCCTAAGATGCTCTCCCCGCATCCGGTCAAAATTCTAGTCGAAATTCTAACTGTTAGTTTACAAAGTTCACGGGAAACTCTAACACTTAGGTAACAGCTAGATGCCACTACGTTTTCCCGAAATGCCGAACTCCAGTACGACACTCAACTCAAGACACCCTGCGACGCCAAGGAAGCAGAAGCCGGTGCCTTCAAGATCGACTGCAACCCCACGAGAAGATGAAGCCATACTAATTTTGTCTAACCGTAGAGCATAATCACGCTAACCTTGAGGTTATCTTCTTAAAACCTCAGCCTGACTCACCTTCTAACAAGCTAAGTGAGCTGTAGCACCGAAGCCAAGTTACTCTGCAAAGTCCACTGGTCCTCATCAAGTGAAGCCTTTGAAGACAATTCAAGACTCAAGATTTGGTGTACTTTAATGAACACCAACCCTAAAGCCAAAGACTTTTCAACGACTGTTGTTGCTGCTTCATGTGAAGATCCACCAGGAGTTCCGCTGACTTACTAACTTAAGGGGCGCCTTACAAAGTAGTAAACACCGTGTGTGCCTCTTGAAGCTGTGGACTGCACTTCGCCCTAAAGATTCTTCATCTCAAGACGGGAGATCGATGACTTCTTCAAAAGCGCCCGACAGGACCCCATGGATGTAGCTCTGAGTTTTCCTGAACCCCCGTTGAACAATATTAAGGGTGGAAGACTTTGTCTTCCACTAAAATTTGAAGCTAACCCTAAAACTTTCGACCCTTCGAAAGCACCTTTAGGATGCTCTAACTCTCCAAGGATCGTGGACCCCTCGAAGACTGTTAGGACGCTACAAATCTGACGCCAACATAGAGAATTCAATCTCTTCATGAAGCTTGTCCTCGAAGAAAATCTACCGTGTCTCTCAGAAGCTGAAGTTGTGATCTTCCGACAACGACACGTCTACCGGAGGATGGAGTCTAACTTAGAGTAACCTATAAAGCCTCTATAGTCCTACACCTAGTAATCTCGGGACGAGATTATTTTAAGGGTGGAAGGATTTGTAACACCCCAACTTTTGCAACCTTGTTTAAGTATCGAGAGTGCAAAAATCAGGGGGAACAAAAACTTTTTGTGTTACTTGTGTGTCATGCTCTTGACTGAATTATTTTTCTGAATTGTGTGGCATGGTTATGCATGTGCATTCTGAGTTCATGTGCATGCCTCTCCAGTTATTTCTAAACATGGTTCTAAAAATAGATTTTCATGACGAGCATCATGGGTCAAGCTTTATTTTTGCTTCTATCAAAAATCCTCTTTATTCCAAAACTTCAAGTGGATAATGTGGGATCTAATGGTCCATTACAAGCATTTCCATATTGATGAATTAAATGAGTGCATGGCCTCATTTTTATCTACTTGGTGATATTCATTTAGGAATTCAATAACTCACTTTATGTGAACGAGAATTGCTATCTCAAAAGAAAAAAATCACAACCTTCTGTTGTTTACAAATTGTGTATTTTGAAAGCTCCATTCTTACATCCATGTGAGTGCATTAAAATTTAACCTAAGTCAAACAATGTTTGAAAACCAAGAATCTCAAATTAGTCAAGTGACCTTGAAAATACATCACACACACCTTTTTGCCTTCAGAGACTAAACCCTAGACCACTAAGTCCCTCAAAACAGAAGTCAAATTTTGAAATCAACAAAAAGGCAAAGACTTAGAAATTTCAGAAAAAGATCCACGTGACATATTTTTCCCCTGACTCTTCCTTTGATTGATTCCCTGAAACTTGCTCTATAAAATCATCTGAGAAAATCTCGTTGGAGCTGGATAGTTTCTATTTAACATTGATGTTGATCCTTTTCCCAAATTCTTGCTGGTTTGATCTATAGAAAATTGGCAAATGTAGTTCGCAAGCTTTTTAACTTAGCCATTCCGTCAGAATCTTCTGTCCAGTATTTTTTCCCTCGACTTTGCCCCTCTCCCGTTTTATCTCCATGGAGCTTTAAAATCGTCTCAAAAATTCCCGATAACCTTGGTACATTCCTCTATGCGACTCAGAAGGTTTCATCCTATTTCGAGCTCTGATCTGTTCGCAGTAAATCAGCCAAATCGACCCGGTGAAGCTGTCATTTCTGAAATTCAGTTAAGTCTTCGCAGCAGTATTTTTCCTCGACTTTGGGACTATCTTTCTCCACCGTTTGGCAACCGTTTGACTCTCTGAAAATTTCCCGGTAAAGCTGGCATACCCCCTCTACATATTTTATGTTCACCTTTTTACGTGAATATTTCCGCATCGAGCTGCAGCTAGGTGGGAAGTGAGGCTCGTTAAATTTCTGCAGCCCGAGACCTTTTCGAATTCTTGATCGAGCCAGCTCGATCTGACCCCCCTCTCTCTCTTCTTGCCAAACCAACATCAGCACTACACCCCTGCACCCCTCCTGCACGCCTACCACCCTCCCTGTCTCCTTTAGCTAGCCCTAGCCCCCCTCTTGTCCCATCTTTTACTTGGACACGAGCGGAGGGCTGCATCTCTCTCCCTCTTGCTTTCTGCACTGGATGACCCCTCCCCCTCGTGACCTTGACACCTCTCCGTACCTCTCTCTCCCTCTCTGACACCTCCCCAGATCGAGCTCTGGTAGCCAAGCCACGCCCATGCCGCTCGTGCACCCCAGCACCCGGTGACCACGCCACCCAACACACGTCCCAGAGCACGCACCACACCCCTGCTGTTGTGTCTTGGCCACGTCCTGCGAGCAAGCCTTGCTCTAAACACTCTCCTGTACATGCTCACGGGCCGCGCCGCGCCATGGCCGCATGCCCTCGTCCACGCCATTTCGACGGCTTTTCGTCGAGCACCTCGTGGGCGATAGTTTGTCGCAGCTCTCTCCGTGTCCGCCGACCGCACCCTGCCTTGTCCTCTCACCTCTGGCCCCGACCTGCTCCTCTTAACCCTCTGGCGCGACCCCTGATCCCCTCATTGTATCCTTCTATCTGGACATGCTCGCCGCCCTCGCCCGCCACACCACAGACGCCACGTCGAGGCGGTTTGCTCTCCGACCCTCCATCAAAAAGGGACCGAGCCCTCCTTTCCTCTCTAGAGCACCCACCACTCTCCTCCATCTCACAGAGAAGCAGCGGAACGATCTCTACCTCATCTCATCCTTGGCCAGAGATCCAAGCCGAGCCGGTGTTCCTCTTCATGGACATCCGCCGTTGGCACGGCCATCGCCCTCCTTTTCTATCTCTCTCTGTTTTATATCCTTCCCCGCTGCGAGAGCACCTTACCCAAGCCCCGTTTCTTCCCAGGGACGCCGTGGAGATCACCGCTAGCGTATCCATTCGCAGCACCGTGAACCTCGTCGACGCCGTCGTTTGGGTCCTCGTCAGGGGACACCTCGAGGAAGACCGTGATGCCGAGGGATGCCTCCACTCTCTGCCGCACCTTCCACCGCCCACCTCTGGGTCCCCAAATCACCTTTATATTCCTTTCCCAGCAACTCGCGCTGAGGCCCGTCGCCGTCGACTTCGTCCAGGGAAACTCCATCCACGACGACGCAGCCTCTGTTGGCCGTGCCTCCGTCGTGGAGCTCTTCTGCATGTCCCAGTCACCGTGAAAATCCGCCCTAGGCTTCTGCATCTCCTGCGCATCACCCTCATCCTCCACATCAACCACTGCAGCAAGAACCCGACGGGATTCGGAACTCGCCGGCACCCGATCCCAGTCCGTGCGGTTGCGGAACTCGCCTCGGTCCACACACGCGACTGGCAGCCTTGCATGCGCATGCAAGATGCCAGGGGAGTCCACCTCGAGCTCCGCGCCATGCCCTGCCGCCCCTAAGCCCCCAGGTGAGCCTCTGATTCCTTCCCCGACGCTGGAAAGATGGCCGCGCTGCTGCTTGCTGGTCGTCGCCGGCGGAACCAGTGCGGGCCATCGAATCGACGATCCACGGCCGCATGCATGCAGGCCGGCCTCTCCTGTATGCATGCCGGTGGGCCCCGCCTGGCCATTTCAAAGCCAAGGCCTCCCGCGCGTCTGCCACCGGAACTGGCCAGTCCAGGGATTCGGGCCGTCCCGATTTTTCATCTTAGATCTTGTTTAAATCTGCCAGGACTCACTGCTGTAGGTTTTGAAATACTATAAATTCCTTGTGTGCCCAAATTTGTTGATTCAAATTTCTGAATGCTCCTGAACAAAATATTAACCACTAATAATTGCATGCATGTCCTTTTTGTCTGTAGATCTATGTATATAAATCTAGGACTAAAATGGTGCAGTATAGCCATTTTATTTAGTATGTCTGTTGTATAGACCCTTGTTGCATGAGGTCAATTTTTGTGTGCTGTAGATGTGAGTACCCTTCTTTTGAAGCTGGTACCACTTGCAGAAGCTTGCTGGTTATTGTTTGGTTCACAAATCAAATATCAACCAGAGAGCTATTAGGTGATTTTTAATTTGAAAACTACAAATAATTTTGGAGCAAACCCAAAGGCTACTGGTAGATATCATGTTAGGGTACTTTTGTGCCAAAGGAAATATTTTTTAAGAGCGGTAGTTTAATTCTGGGGACTTTATTACTGAAACAGGATACCTTTTCAGTATATGATTTTTGTAAATTCATTTACAAATCATAAAAATACCATACCAGTGGGGTTAGATCACATTTAGTTTCAGCTATCCATAGGTATGCTTGGATCTGGTTGGTTGTGCTCTGATACTGGTAGGCTTAGTTATAGATTGTCTCTGGTTTCTGTCATATTTAAATTTTATAAATTATTTAAAACTTTATTTGCAAGTGATTCTTGTTCAAGTGTGTTCTTGTTGTTAACTTGCAGTAGGTATGCTGCATGTATTTTTGTGACTCACAGAAAGATTTATACCATTTAAATGGTTCCTAGGTCATTTCTGGTTTTATAAAAATCATAACTTTTGTTTTAAAAACCCAAATTTAGTGAATCCAATTTCGGTAGCTTTTTAAAATCAAGCATTACTCTCTGTGATTTTACCGAAAATTTGTGTGCATTATTCTGGAGTGACTGGTTAAATTGATGTTGGTGCTTATTTTACCCATAGGGCAATTGGGTTGTTTTTGTTTAAAATGTTTTGTAATGAACTTTGGCACCAGATCCTTTCTGGTGGTTTCCAGATTCATTACCTACCAAGTATTAGTGCGGATTATATCTTGGTGTGAGCTAGAGCCTTTTTAACTTATAGTTGTTATGTTAAGGCCTTTTCGAGTAGCGGTAAAATCAGCCCCTTTATAAATAAAATGACCATCTGGCCCTAGTTGCTATTTATTTTGTGTTTTTAGTGCCTCTGATTGAGTGGTTTGATACTGATTTTGTATGAGTGGTTGATTCTATGGCCATGTGTTGATTGTTCTCCCTTTTCTTTTGCGACGTTAGAATGCGAACGCTAACGGAGAAGGAGAGGATCTTGCTGAGGAATTTGAAGAGGAAGGAAGAACATATGATTCATGAAGATAAAGTCCAGGGACAAATAGCCAACCAAGGCAAGCCACGTCTTGATGCATCTCTGATCCTATATATCTTATTCTTGCATTATTCCAGGTTTTATAAAGTGCATGTCTTTCATTTATTATGTCGGTGGTTAGCGCCACCGGAATTTTATTAATCCACCCTTAGGGTGCAGCCCTTGTTGGAACCTACTGATCCCAATCTTAATAGTGATATGGTGCTTATCACCTTATCATCCTTGTCACCGATTTTCAAGAAAAGATGGACTATAGGTTGGGAGCCCTTGTGGAAGAGTTTATTTTTTTTGAAAAATGTTTCCGAGAAAGATGTTTTTGGAAAACCTTGGAATGGGGTAGCCCTGCCCAAGTGTGGTTTATAAAAAGGCAAAAGTTTCTAAAAAGAAGATTTGCTGGAGGCAAGTGGAGGAAAGAAATTTTTTTCGAAAACTTTAGCGCCTAGGTACTCACCTGGACTGAAAGACAGTGCAACCACATTACCCCAAAGTGGGCACGGGGCGTAGCGTAGTAGTTTGTCTCGCCTTAGTTTGGGTCCTGCAAATGTAAGGGGTAGTCCAAGCATGGACACCTATTGACCGTGGCCTTCCCGACGAACTGGGAACGCCTTTCCGTCTCGGCATGATGGCAGGGGTACAACCTATGAGCTCCCATTGAATAATGCCCCGCAGCTTGGTCGCGGCATTCCGGAGGGTCGAGCTGGTCGGGGAATTTGCTACTCCCGGGTAAACGACCCCTCGGACTCGGTGTTGGGAGGTACAACTCTAGGCGGCATGTCTTAGGCTATGGCGAGCAAGCGAAAAACTACGATCGGTTATCCGAGCCTCGCGTTTTGACGCTTGGTGAACCAGGGATGATCCCGGTGGATTTATAGGATCTTGTGGGGAAAGTGTACAACCTCTGCAGAGTGAAAACTATTCGAATAGCCGTGTCCGCGGTTATGGACGGTCGGAAAGGCTGTTGCTTAGCCTGAAGAGTTTTGTTTTACAAAAGCGTTTCCTCAACTATTGCTTTGGGAAAGTGATGCCAGTGGGACTGGTGGAAAGGTACCTGAGAGGTACGGTGGAAATTTGGAAAGGTTTTGATGGCCATATGAGATGGCCGGGAAGGAAAAATGGGTCACCCTTACCTATTAGTCTTCAAAAGAAACTTGTTTTCAAAAAGGTTTTTCAACAAAGATATAGAGATGTCATACTCTCGAGAGAAAACTATCTCTCACTCCTTGTAACCTTAGAATAGTGCATGTTCCTTGCTACTGCCAAATTGCATATCCTTTACTTCTCTCTAGGTGGTTTGCGAGTACAATTCATAATGTACTCATGGCTTTGTCCCCGGCTATTTACTTGGCCGGACTTGGTGGAATCCGACGGATGAATAAGGAGTCGACGACGTCTATGCGAGCTAGGAACGTCTTCCCAGTCAGTTGCCTGTAGGGTTATGGCATGACTTGGGCCATGCGAACGCTTTCGTCTGAAGTATTTCCGCTGTGTGATTGTTAATCTCTTGCCATTATGGCTCTTATGTAAGTATTGGTCATGTGACCTGTTGTAATCTTTTTATTCGGTAATGTAATGGATGATGTATTTGATACCAGTTCAATTATGCTTTCACGACACACTGATCATGGGATCGTGAATGTGTATGCATAACGGGTGTTTCGGACAGCTAGCCCGGGGCCCCACAGAGCTGGTATCAGAGCCATCCTGACTGTAGGAGACCCTAGTTAGCATTGACGTTAGTTATGAAAATACTACTTTGGTAAAACTATTTACGAAACTTATTTTCCTAAGTAACTAGAAGCTTATCTTCTATCTTCTAATCCATTCAAAAACTTCTCATTCTTACCTCGCTCTCTGATTTTGAAAGATTTTGAAAAATTCTGATTCTATTATCTCATCCTCTTCCAAACCAACATATTGGACGATGTCCCCAACTCAGACTCGGAGACTCGAAGTCAAAGATGGATCAACCCTTCAGGAAGTCTCAAATGTCTCCGACTACAGCTATGGAAGATTTGTGCCGACTTAGCAGTACGCCATAGGGATAAAAATATCATGTCTACGGTTGTTACCAAAGACTGTCAAGGAGTTGACCTTGTTCCTCTTTGGACTTGCGCATTTGCAGTCGTCAAGGATCGAGTCCTCAGTTCTTGACTAGTATTTTTTTAGGCCCATCACAAGAAGCTGTCATCCATGGAGCTCTTCAGCAATTGCCCCTTCAAATTGAGACCAGAAGATCCTACGCAGCTTTCGCCCCCGACTCAACATCGACGGCTCAACATCAGGTCTACTTCACCACCAACTGCTACAAGAATCAATCTTGAAGTCAATATCAGCAAAATGAAGACGTCTACACCTCCGACCAACCCAATCCTATAGGATGGATAGGACAAACTCAATTGCTTTGATTGAGCTACCCCTGCATATTAGGTATCCTTGGGTACTTAAAATACCTCGTGTGGTTTTCATGCTTGCTTGTGGTGTTCTGAATTTGCTGCTTGAGTGCTTGTGATTGCTTGTCGCGTGTGTGCTTGTTTTAGCCTTTCAGCCTGAAAAACCTTTTTTGTGGGATAACCCAGTATAGGAAACCCTCCCTACGATGCTTTCCTCGTATCCGGTCAAAATTCTAGTCAAAATTCTAACTATTAGTTTACAAAGTTCACGGGAAACTCTAACTCTTAGGTAACAACTAGATTCCGTCATGTTTTCCCGAAATACCCAACTCCAGTACGAAATTCAACCCAAGACCCCCTGCGACACAAAGGAAGCAGAAGCCAGTGCCTTCAAGATCAACTGCAACCCCACGAGAAGATGAAGTCATACTAATTTTGTCTAACCGTAGAGCATAATCACGCTAACCTTGAGGTTATCTTCTTAAAACCTCAGCCTGACTCACCTTCTAACAAGCTAAGTGAGCTGTAGCACCGAAGCCAAGTTACTCTGCAAAGTCCACTGGTCCTCATCAAGTGAAGCCTTTGAAGACAATTCAAGACTCAAGATTTGGTGTACTTTAATGAACACCAACCCTAAAGCCAAAGACTATTTTCAACGACTGTTGTTGCTGCTTCATGTGAAGATCCACCAGGAGTTCCGCTGACTTACTAACTTAAGGAGCGCCTTACAAAGTAGTAAACACCGTGTGTGCCTCTTGAAGCAATGGACTGCACTTCGCCCTAAAGATTCTTCATCTCAAGACGGGAGATCGATGACTTCTTCAAAAGCGCCCGATAGGACCCCATGGATGTAGCTCTGAGTTTTCCTGAACCCCCGTTGAACAATATTAAGGGTGGAAGACTTCGTCTTCCACTAAAATTTGAAGCTAACCCTAAAACTTTCGACCCTTCGAAAGCACCTTTAGGATGCTCTAACTCTCCAAGGATCGTGGACCCCTCGAAGATTGTTAGGACGCTACAAATATGACGCCAACATAGAGAATTCAATCTCTTCATGAAGCTTGTCCTCGAAGAAAATCTACCGTGTCTCTCAGAAGCTGAAGCTGTGATTTTCTGACAACGGCACGCCTACCGGAGGATGGAGTCTAACTTAGATTAACCTATAAACCCTCTCTAGTCCTACACCTAGTAATCTCGGGACGAGATTATTTTAAGGGTGGAAGGATTTGTAACACCCCAACTTTTGCAACCTTGTTTAAGTATCGAGAGTGCAAAAATCAGGGGGAACAAAAACTTTTTGTGTTACTTGTGTGTCATGCTCTTGACTGAATTATTTTTCTGAATTGTGTGGCATGGTTATGCATGTGCATTCTGAGTTCATGTGCATGCCTCTCCAGTTATTTCTAAACATGGTTCTAAAAATAGATTTTCATGGCGAGCATCATGGGTCAAGCTTTATTTTTGCTTCTATCGAAAATCCTCTTTATTCCAAAACTTCAAGTGGATAATGTGGGATCTAATGGTCCATTACAAGCATTTCCATATTGATGAATTAAATGAGTGCATGGCCTCATTTTTATCTACTTGGTGATATTCATTTAGGAATTCAATAACTCACTTTATGTGAACGAGAATTGCTATCTCAAAAGAAAAAAATCACAACCTTCTGTTGTTTACAAATTGTGTATTTTGAAAGCTCCATTCTTACATCCATGTGAGTGCATTAAAATTTAACCTAAGTCAAACAATGTTTGAAAACCAAGAATCTCAAATTAGTCAAGTGACCTTGAAAATACATCACACACACCTTTTTGCCTTCAGAGACTAAACCCTAGACCACTAAGTCTCTCAAAACAGAAGTCAAATTTTGAAATCAACAAAAAGGCAAAGACTTAGAAATTTCAGAAAAAGATCCACATGACATATTTTTCCCCTGACTCTTCCTTTGATTGATTCCCTGAAACTTGCTCTATAAAATCATCTGAGAAAATCTCGTTGGAGCTGGATAGTTTCTATTTAACATTGATGTTGATCCTTTTCCCAAATTCTTGCTGGTTTGATCTATAGAAAATTGGCAAATGTAGTTCGCAAGCTTTTTAACTTAGCCATTCTGTCAGAATCTTCTGTCCAGTATTTTTTTCCCTCGACTTTGCCCCTCTCCCGTTTTATCTCCATGGAGCTTTAAAATCGTCTCAAAAATTCCCAGTAACCTTGGTACATTCCTCTATGCAACTCAGAAGGTTTCATCCTATTTCGAGCTCTGATCTGTTCGCAGTAAATCAGCCAAATCGACCCGGTGAAGCTGTCATTTCTGAAATTCAGCTAAGTCTTCGCAGCAGTATTTTTCCTCGACTTTGGGATTATCTTTCTCCACCGTTTGGCAACCGTTTGACTCTCTGAAAATTTCCCGGTAAAGCTGGCATACCCCCTCTACATATTTTATGTTCACCTTTTTACGTGAATATTTCCACATCGAGCTGCAGCTAGGTGGGAAGTGAGGCTCGTTAAATTTCTGCAGCCCGAGACCTTTTCTAATTCTTGATCGAGCCAGCTCGATCTGACCCCCCTCTCTCTCTTCTTGCCAAACCAACATCAGCACTACACCCCTGCACCCCTCCTGCACGCCTACCACCCTCCTTGTCTCCTTTAGCTAGCCCTAGCCCCCCTCTTGTCCCATCTTTTACTTGGACACGAGCGGAGGGCTGCATCTCTCTCCCTCTTGCTTTCTGCACTGGATGACCCCACCCCCTCGTGACCTTGACACCTCTCCGTACCTCTCTCTCCCTCTCTGACACCTCCCCAGATCGAGCTCTGGTAGCCAAGCCACGCCCATGCCGCTCGTGCACCCCAGCACCCGGTGACCACGCCACCCAACACACGTCCCAGATCACGCACCACGCCTCTGCTGTTGTGTCTTGGCCACGTCCTGCGAGCAAGCCTTGCTCTAAACACTCTCCTGTACATGCTCACGGGCCGTGCCGCGCCATGGCCGCATGCCCTCGTGCACGCCATTTCGACGGCTTTTCGTCGAGCACCTCGTGGGCGATAGTTTGTCGCAGTCTCTCCGTGTCTGCCGACCGCACCCTGCCTTGTCCTCTCACCTCTGGCCCCGACCTGCTCCTCTTAACCCTCTGGCGCGACCCCTGATCCCCTCATTGTATCCTTCTATCTGGACATGCTCGCCGCCCTCGCCCGCCACACCACGGACGCCACGTCGAGGCGGTTTGCTCTCCGACCCTCCATCAAAAAGGGACCGAGCCCTCCTTTCCTCTCCAGAGCACCCACCACTCTCCTCCATCTCACAGAGAAGCAGAGGAACGATCTCTACCTCATCTCATCCTTGGCCAGAGATCCAAGCCGAGCCGGTGTTCCTCGTCATGGACATCCGCCGTTGGCACGGCCATCGCCCTCCTTTTCTATCTGTCTCTGTTTTATATCCTTCCTCGCTGCAAGACCACCTAACCCAAGCCCCGTTTCTTCCCAGGGACGCCGTGGAGATCACCGCTAGCGTATCCGTCCGCAGCACCGTGAACCTCGTCGACGCCGTCGTTTGGGTCCTCGTCAGGGGACACCTCGAGGAAGACCGTGATGCCGAGGGACGCCTCCACTCTCTGCCGCACCTTCCACCGCCCACCTCTGGGTCCCCAAATTGCCTTTATATTCCTTTCCCAGCAACTCGCGCTGAGGCCCGTCGCCGTCGACTTCGTCCAGGGAAACTCCATCCACGACAACACAGCCTCTGTTGGTCGTGCCTCCGTCGTGGAGCTCTTCTGCATGTCCCAGTCACCGTGAAAATCCGCCCTAGGCTTCTGCATCTCCCGCGCATCACCCTCATCCTCCACATCAACCACTGCGGCAAGAACCCGACGGGATTCGGAACTCGCCGGCACCCGATCCCTGTCCGTGCGGTTGCGGAACTCGCCTCGGTCCACACACGCGACTGGCAGCCTTGCATGC
>NC_061508.1:215524118-215639958 GCF_022539505.1 Lolium rigidum | reverse complement strand
GATGGCCACGCACGGTGCTCGTAAGCCGATCCTAAACAAGGCCAGAAAACCAACATGAAGTTGATCCTAGGAACATCCCGTTTAGGACTTGCGAACGCCACCCTACGTGCCACAGGATCCTCCCCCTTTGTAAGGCCAAACTATTGCAGATATTAAACTAATCCTTGTAGAACAAGGAGCAATCGTAACGGATCAGATCTACTAAATAATGATCAAGCGGGTGCCGCCCCCACACCTGGGATAGGCGTGAGGACGGCTAGATATGCAAGGGTTGCACTACGTAAGCATGCTTAAACGAAGAACAATGCTAACCCTAACACATCTAATGATAACTACGTTGCTCGCCATCAAAAGCGCTTCAAGTACGAGCAACGCATGAACAACGTGAAGTTGTGCTGCCTAGATCGCAAGATGCGATCTAGGCAGCATGTCGCTTACCTGATAGAAACCCTCGAGACGAAGGAGTTGGCGATGCGCCGAGATTGGTTTGTTTTTGGGGTTGAACGTGAGTTGTTGTTTATTCCATAAACCCTAGGTACATATTTATAGTCCAGGGGACTTTCTAATGCGGGCGTGCACTAAACCGTGCACGACTAAGATTCTATCTCTAAACTAAGATACGATCTAATATGTTACGTATACACGGGCAATTAAGCCCAACTTGGTAAAAAGGCCGATCCACATACTTCTTCTATATATATTTCTTCACACCCATCTTCGATCGCGGCCCACCTCTCGACTTGGTCAAATTCTGGTGATAACACATGCCCCCCTGGTTTTGGAAATGATATTTCCAAAATCATTATGTTTTCCTTTCGTCGGGTCATGTCATGGCAGAGCAGAACCATTGCAGCATTTTTCGTCGGGTCATGTCATGGCAGAGCAGAATTGCTCCGCACAATTCGACCGTTGTCTTTGAGTACCGCCTCCTCGAAAACTGCCGTGGCATTGAATTTTTTCACCGTGGTCCCCTTTTATTTAACCGCTCTGAGCAGTTCGCCATTTCACCATCCTACTCTGTTCTGGCCATCGGCACCAAAAAACCCCCAAACTCCCACAGCCATGTCTTCCTCTTCTTCTTCCTCCTCGTCGGTCTTCCACGACTCCTCCTCCGATCTTTCCTACGGGTCCTCCTCCTCCCGCGAGACGCCGCCAGAGATTCGTGCCCCGGAAGACTGGGACGTGGAGAGCCATGCCTCCTCCATTAGGTCTGAGGACGACAAGTCCTTGACCAGCGGGGATGAAGATCTTCAGTTCCTTGCCGATGGGGAACTGGAGCCCAAAAGCGAGGACGACCAGTTCTCCTGGGACGGCTGCCCAACCTCTGAAGAAGAGGGAGAAGAAGACGACGACGACGACTCCCTCGAGGGCTACCCGCCAGCGAAGCGCCTTCGCATGTGGTGGGACGACGACAGCAGCCGACGACGAAGACGGGGACGAAGCCCCCGTGGAGGGCTACGGGAGTAGCGACGAAGAGCCCGTCGGTAGCGAGTGCCGATGAGAGTTCGAGGATGACGATGAGGGCGAGTGATGGCCCGTAGACTAGGACCTAATTAGTATAGGCCTAGCAGTAGTAGATTGGTCAATAGACCCTCCTTTTGTTCTTCCCTCCTTGAGCAATCGGCTCCCCATTGTAAGAAATCCTCATATTAATGAAGAATTCCCTTAGCTTGATTTTGCCGGTTTCTTTCATGCTGAATTTGTCGACTGTTGGCCTAATCCATGCTTAGTGACTGATGGTACCGCATCAGTTTCATGATAATCTGCAAGACAGGCCAATTTAGCCATCCCTTCAAGCTAGCTGGCTTCTGCCGATGACGACGACACATCCGATCCTGGCAAGCTGGCGACTTGATCTTCGAGCAAGCGATTCTAAAAGAGCCCTGGAACCGTCTTGGATGCTCAAACTGATGACTCTGTAACAGAACACCGCTCTCCAAACCAGTTGTGTCGCAGAGCTAGCCGATTCCAATTAAATCGGCTCCCTAGGGCAATACCTTTAGGGCGAGCTGCCCCCCGAGCCTTAGTGAAGGCGAACCAGACACATGTGCCGACATTAGCCTTAACTCATGATGTAGCCCCAAGCGAGAGAACCTTCAAGGTGAGCTGCCCCCGAGTCTCTTCAGTTCTTGCCGGCCAGATCGGCTCCTTTCCTTTGGTGGCATTGTTCTTGAAGAGAGGATCCGAGCTCTTATACTACCCCATTGCGGAGCTCTTCCATTAGTGCTCCATCAACCCTCTGATCGTAACGGCTATTCCTCTTGAGTCGATGGCCATGCATCGGCTTTCATATCCTTAAGTCGATGCCTCGCCGCATCGGCTGTGTTCGAAATTTTTTCGAATTTGCACTTTTGTTTTTTTTACAGCCGACCCGTGCATCGGCCCCCATATTCCACTACCCATCAACAAAAGATGAGATGCTTCGTTGTATATCCTCGTATTTCCATATACTCGGGTGCCCCCCGAGCCGATTCTGTCAAGAAAATTGATGGTATCGGCTCGTTGGATAACATGTTGAACCCGAGCGGAGAGGTAGGTGAGGATAATTTTGGCCGATTGCTGGAATCGGCCTCCACGTTGCTTGTTCGTTGAAGGTTTTGTAAGTTCCCTTCGTAAATTTTTCGGGGCCGATCACAAGGATCAGCCTCTCCTGGTTTGCCCATTGGTTTGATCTTGCTACTTTGTCGTGCTGGATGAAACCAACCCAACCTCTCGACTTGATGCGCCTGCTGTCGTCCACCTTGTGTGCTCCGTAGAGTCGTGGAGCGCTACGCTCCGTCGGCAAGACGAGTACCATGTTTGTGCCAGCCCGATGTCTCATCATCGGCTTTCCTCTCGTTTAGGGCGTCACTCCATTTTCCGTGGACGACCCTCTTCATCCAGGGTTCGCTGAACCTTTGCAGCCGGATCGGGCCGTGCCTTTCTTAGCGTATGCAGGTACAACCTTTCGGCTTCCTCCAGGCCGCGCAATCGCTGAACCCCGCGCTTCGGGAACGGCTGAGTCCGTCGGGGCACCACCTTGGCCGGTGGTACCTGTCTTCTTCCACTTCTCCCTCGTCTTCCGAATCTTCAAGATCTGCCCAACGAGGTGACTCAGCACGTTTGCTTTGTGGTGGGAGAGGCCCTAAGCGCTCGAACACGTACACGTTGGCTGCCTCCTTCTTTTCTTATTGCATTCTGAGCAACTGCCGATTGTGGGCAATCGGCTCATTCCCGAATCCCAGCAGTGTCCGAAGAAGGGGCAGTCCCAATGCCCGGCGTTGTCGTCTTGCTCCCTTGATGCTTCCGTGGCATAGCGCTCATGCTCCTCCTCATCGTGATCCTGCCGACGATATCTTCTCGGCTCCTCTAGCCAAACGATCTTCTCTATCACCGTAATAGGGTCGCCGGCGTTGACCATACCGATTAACATATTTGTTGAGGAGGTGATCGTAGAGGGGTCGCTGATATCTTATATTCTTCACCTCTCCCTCTCGTGACGTAGCGCTTGCCATCATGACGGAGCCGATCGCATGGGGCGGCCTCATCTCGTATCCTTGCTGTGAGAGCAGCTGCCCTCATCTCTATCTTTGCCGGAGTGGTTTCCGGGCCCTACCATGTTGATGCCGAACGACGGGCCTGGCCGGCAACCTTCAGGGTAGGTGATTCCTACCATGTTAACGGCGGGGAAGGGTTGGGTGTCGACCTTCATGGCGTACTGGTTGAAAATTAGCCGCCCCTTCTCTATCGCCGCTTGGATGTGCTGACGCCACACCCGGCAGTCGTTGGTGGCATGGGAAAGCGAGTTGTGGAATTTGCAGTACGGCTTTCCGTTTAGCTCTTTCGCCGTGGGGAACTTGAGACCTTCAGGAACCGTCAACTGTTTCTCCTTGAGCAGGAGGTCGAAGATTTGTTCAGTCTTGGTTACGTCAAAATCAAATCCCCTGGGCGGCCCTGGTGGCTTTACCCATTTGCAGGCCACAGGGGTTCCTCCCTGAGTCCACTCAGCCACTGCTATCTCTTGGCCTCCCGCAGGCACTTCATCCTCCTCCGCATCGACCATGACTACTGCACGCTTGAACTTGTCTTGGTACAGGTCGGGGTGGCGCTGTTCATATGCCGATAGTTTCTGAACCATGTGCGCCAGTGAGGGATAATCTCGCTTGGGAGGCCATGTCCTTGAGCTGTGTTGCAAGGCCTGCTACCGCCAACTCGACCGCTTCCTTTTCAGCTATACGAACCGAATAACATCGGTTCCTAAGATTCCTGAAGCGCCGGATGTGATTCTCGTCACCGTTTCCCCGCGCTTCGACGTAGTTGTGCTAGATCGGCAATGCCGGACTCGGAAGCTTCGTATGGTATTGCATATGGAACTCGTTCTTCCAATTGCTTCCAAGACTGGATGGAGTTCGCCGGTAGAGAGGTGTACCATCCAAAAGCCGATCCCGTGAGGGACCGTGAAAAGAGCCTCACGCGTAGCTGATCCGACACCGAAGCCGGTCCTAGTTGAGCCAAATATCGGCCGACGTGCTCGATGGAGCTGGGGCCATCCGATCCACCGAATTTGGAGAAGTCGTGGAGCCGATATTTTGGTGGCAGCGGGATCATCTCGTAATCGTCGTGGTACGGCTTGGAATAGCCGACCGCCCTTCTTTTCGGCATCATGCCGAACCGGTCTCTCGGCATGGTACCGATCCGATCCGCCGTACTGGCCGTAGGAGTTGCACTCCGAAGATTCGCCGGGGTGGCGTACTTGGCCTCGCCACATTTGCTTTTCCAGCTCCGAGCCGGCCGCAGGAGCTGGGCTCGGGAGTTTCGTCGGTGTGGCGTATTTAGTTAGCCACGTCCGCTCCGCCGCCGACGTCCCTCCTCGTCTTCGCCGGAGTCCCCGATGTTGTGGCCTGGTTTGTGAGTGCCCAGTCACCACAATCCGGCACATACATGCATGCGTACCCATGAGGGATCTCCTTAGGCGCCTCCATTAAGAACCGGTAGTCACCGGGGTCGCCACCAATTCCGTAGACGAGGAATGCCGGTGTAGTCGGCACTTCAGCAGGTGCTGCCAACGCAAATGGCAGCGGTGGACGGGACCGGAATGGCAATTCTCCTTGATGCGTCCCGAGAGCTGGTCCCGACGGCGAGTACCGGTGGCTCATGATCTCTCGGATCACGCGCGAGCGACACGCTCAAGCACGTTAACCAAGTTCTCGCAGTGGCGGTGTAGCGAGTGAGCCACCGTGTAGTTGATCTCCTCGCCGCAGCACCCCGGTGCGTTCCTCCGACGGGGAAGAAAGGTCTATCCCATCGAGTGCACCTTCCGGTGAGAACCCCTTCCATCCGATGCCACCGAACGGGTTCTCCGAAAAGAGCCGATGAGGTCGGCTTCGAGGGTAGCCTTGATCTCATTGTATTGCTTCTTGAGGTCGTCGGGCAGATCCTCGTAGGTGACCGGCGTGCCGTCCGCCATCTCGGATGTAGATGGCGATGTGGTTGATGTAGACGATCGTCCCACCGGCGTGCCGCGAATGTGTTGACCGCCAAAACCCACCGGCGGGCAGCGGCCTTGTCAACACCGTAGAGCCGGGGGAGCCTAGAGCCGCGGCTGGCCGAGACCCCTCCGAGCGACGGCCCGCAATGCTCTTCTGGTCACACGCGGCGTTGCGAAGTGCAAGGGCGTGCCACCTGACCTATACCCGGTCGGGAAGGTGATGAGATTGCCTCGCTTAGTTTCCGCAGGGCATACATGTAAACGTTAAATACGAGCCTCGATCGGCTCTCGAGTTATCTCGTGAATCGGCTCAAAGAGCCGATCCACCCATGATCCGTACGGGGTGTACGAATACTTGGTGATCCTGCTTGATCAAGATGAAGCTAATGAGATCTACGACGATTTAGGGTTTTCACCACATAATCGGATCATCCTACTCCAGGTTGGGCCAGTATGGCCACGCACGGTGCTCGTAAGCCGATCCTAAACAAGGCCGGAAAACCAACATGAAGTTGATCCTAGGAACATCCCGTTTAGGACTTGCGAACGCCACCCTACGTGCCACAGGATCCTCCCCCCTTTGTAAGGCCAAACTATTGCGGATATTAAACTAATCCTTGTAGAACAAGGAGCAATCGTAACGGATCAGATCTACTAAATAATGATCAAGCGGGTGCCGCCCCACACCCGGGATAGGCGTGAGGACGGCTAGATATGCAAGGGTTGCACTACGTAAGCATGCTTAAACGAAGAACAATGCTAACCCTAACACATCTAATGATAACTACGTTGCTCGCCATCAAAAGCGCTTCAGTACGAGCAACGCATGAACAACGTGGGCTTGTGCTGCCTAGATCGCAAGATGCGATCTAGGCAGCATGTCGCTTACCTGATAGAAACCCTCGAGACGAAGGAGTTGGCGATGCGCCGAGATTGGTTTGTTTTTGGGGTTGAACGTGAGTTGTTGTTTATTCCATAAACCCTAGGTACATATTTATAGTCCAGGGGACTTTCTAATGCGGGCGTGCACTAAACCGTGCACGACTAAGATTCTATCTCTAAACTAAGATACGATCTAATATGTTACGTATACACGGGCAATTAAGCCCAACTTGGTAAAAAGGCCGATCCACATACTTCTTCTATATATATTTCTTCACACCCATCTTCGATCGCGGCCCACCTCTGACTTGGTCAAATTCTGGTGATAACAAGTGGCTATCTAATCCACAGGCCAACGCTTGACGTCAGGAGTAGTCCTAGTTGTCGTAGACGTCCTGCTGTCCATCTTCCTCGTACTGCTGTTCTCCTTCAAAGTCTGGCCATTTGAATAGCCAGGGACAAAGCCATGAGTACTTTAAAGTACTCGCAAACTAATACTAGTGTAAGCACTATCAATTTTAGTAAGGGGAATACTAAGCTCTAGGTTTATTTGCATAAAGCCAAGTTTATTTCATAAACATTTAGTAAAGACTCTTCATTTGCTAAACTAACTCAAGTGGGAACATTAGTGTCATTCCCACAACTCTGTTGTGATTCAATTCAAAGTCACCATTCACCTTTCAAATTCACGTCCCAAGTCATATGTCACATTTTTGAAAATGGTCTGATGACGGAACAGTATGGCCTTTCCAACCGTCCATAACCGTGGACACGGTTATTCGAATATTTCTACACTCTGCAGAGGTCGTACACTTGTGCCACAACATTTGCAATAATCCGTCAGGGTTAACTGGTCCTGATTTATCATACTCCGTATGCGGACTACCAACCATAACCTTTCACTTACATACTCTAGTATAGGCACCTCTCCCCATGAGCTTGGCCTCCCAGTGAAGACAGACGTCGCGCCTGGGAACCGCACGAGGCTTGGGCCGGACATTCACCTCATTTCACGTCATATCACATCACTTCTTTTGTTGTAGAGGCAGCTTTCGGCCTAACCCCGATGACGCTTGTTTAGAGGGAACCCATACTAAAGCACATAAATTTCTAGTTAAGCCCTTACCCATGTTGGGTATTGTGGGGGTACTTTCAAATTGGAATGGTATCGCATCCGAACCCAACCATCAGTTTTTGTAAAATTCACCAAGTCATTCACCAGTCATATTCACCTTCAAAATCTTTCAATAGAATGACTCATCATTCCAAGGTTTTCAAAGTCATTGGTTTTCACAAGTTCCCATCCCTAGTAGTCAATTTTAGTTTAGCACTAGCAACTACTTATGAGGGATGCTAAGTATCTTGGATTGCTCTAGGCTAAGTTTGATACTCTTGCACTACTCCATAACTAGACTAAGTGAGTCATGAGTCAAAAAGTAACTTTGATAAATAAAATCAAGTAAAGCTTGTAAAGTAAAACTTGGAATGGGATCAATAAGCCTAAAGTAAAATGGGTTGGTGCCTTGCTCTGGTAGAGCTTTGCACTTAGCAAGAATATTAGCTTGCCTTGATTGGTGAGATGATCAAAGTTTTCTTCTCCTTCCTCTTGGTAGAATACCTCTTCCTCTTGATAGTCTCCGGTACTAGCGTCTATAAATGAATACGAGGTACACAATCACCAAACAATACTTACATGCTAGACTAAAACACACAAAAGGGTTCACACAACTTATTCTAACATCAATTCAAGCAGGGTATGGTGAGTTACTTGGTTTGTTCTTATTTAAGAGAAAAATAATTTCCTCTCATTAGGAGCATTTATTTGATTTGCTATTTAAGTCTTTGGAGAAAATAATTTCCTCTCATTAAATCCTATCAAGATTTAATCTCCACAAATAATAATAAGGTATGAAATATAAGTTGACCCAGGTCAACCTTTCATATCTATTATGAGGGAGTAATAATTTAAATGAGGTGCTACACCTCATATAATTTAAAACTAACATCTAAATGATTTAAAATCTCTAAGTAACCAAGCATGAGGCTTATTAGACCAAGGTCAGTACCTCTATTTGAATTACTTAGGATCACAATTTAAATGAGAGAGAAGCTCCCATACTATTTAAATAAGTTTATGTGTATGTGTTAAATGGACTAGAAATGGCTCCATAGCCATTATTTGAATCTAGTCCATGATCATGCAAAACAACTATGCTATATTTTTGCATAAACAATTAGATTATGTCAAATGTGAATTATTAGAGTTGGAATCAACTCAAAATCATTTATAGATAATTTTTAGTATTTATTTGAAGTTAGAAAAGGCCCTGCCTTGTTATTTTTATCATTTGAATTTAATTACGAATTTGGACATGAGGCCAGTGGCATTATTTAGATAATTTCATGAGCTTTCCAAATATATAAAATTGGTTAAATTTGGTGTAGTAGATTTCAAACTATTCAAATTTGAAGTGGGCAGCAGTATTGGATTTGAACCAAATAGATTAAATCATATTTGAATTACTGGGCCACGCGGGAAAACCTAACGGGCCTAAATGAATTAAACAGAGTAGCACGGCCTAGCAACACAGCCCGTGTGCGCGGGCCGCCTGACGAGGTGGGGCCTGCGCGTCAGTGACTCTTAAACACCGAATCGGTACCTGTTACTGAGAGCGGTTGGATTAGATGGACGATCGACGGTCGAGCGTCGTCATCGTCGATGGCGAGAAGCAGACGCGGGCACGGCGGAGGTAGGGGGTCGGCGGCGTGACGGAGGTTCCCGCGGGGCTCTGCGGGGTGCTGTGCGTCGTTGTCGAGGACGAGGAAGCTCCTGGTACCGTCGGTGAGGCGTGGGGAGGCGCGGATCGATGGCAATGATCTACGGACTCCGGCGGCTCTGAGCGTCAAATTGCGGTGGTGGAGGTGCTAATCGGACTAGCTATTGCTGCGAGGAGAACCAGTGGTGAGAGGGGAGGAGATGTTGTGAAGAAATGGTGCCCGGAGCTCCTCTATTTATAGCGGGTGGGGTGGTGCCGCGGGTGCTGAGAGAGGGCGTCCATGGCGCGGTGCTTGGGGTGCTCGAAGGGGCAAGCTAGGGGTCGCATCGTGTAGGCGACGGCTAGGCGGAGCTAGCGCGCGTGATGGCGCAGCAAGGGGAGGACGAGGGAGTACTGGCGACGATCAAGTGCTTGCAGTACGGGCGCGGCAGGTCTCGGATCATTGCGACGGTGTCAGTGCTTCCGCGAGCTATCGAGGATGTCTAGGAGGTAGCCGGGGGGTGTGGTGATCACGCGTGCGCAAGTGGAGGGGAAGAGGAGGACGGGCGAGTCCAGGCGAGGAGGTGTACTGGCGGGTCCAGTGTCATGCCATGCGCGCGTTGGCGTGTACTGACGCGGTGATCACGACGCGTCCAGGGCGTTGTCGTGCATGTTTTGGAGGGGCATCGTGTCTAGCGTGTCCAGTACTTCCTGGTGAGTCTAGCTGACATGGTTTGCTGGACCAGAGAGAGGGGTTGAGGTAGGGTGGCATGGTGGCCGGCATGGGTGCTTGGCATGGTGAGTTCTTGATCATTGCTTCGACTTTAGTAGGGCTGCAGGTCATAGGATGATGCAGGAAGGGTACAGGGAGGTTGATGATCACCAGGTTAAAGTGGTGGAGGCAAAAATCTGTTGGATATTAGGGTGTGTGTAAAAGGGGATTTGATGCCTGCCATGTGTTTGAGGATATGGCCGCAAGAGAAAAATGTTTGAAATTTATAAATCTTTTTGGTGGACTTCATTCATATTATTAAAGAGAAAGAATGGTGGTGGTGGTGGTCATTTTGGCAAAGGTTTGTGAGATTTCAAATTTGGGGTTATCTTCACATAGTTTCAAAGTCTCCACTTGTCAAATCCATACTGGTCAACCTGGTCAACTTTAGCACTAATGGTCAACAGGAAAGTTGTTCACCTTGACATGTTCTTGGATGACATGGCTTTGGTTGACCAAGTTTAGTTGCAGAAACAAAAGATAGGTGGGTGCGAAGTGGTGAAGAAAATAAAAAGGGGACATATGACCATTATCACATGTATGTGAGTTTTGAATTTTTCTTTGATTTGATTTTGGTTTCTTTGATGCAATTGTGTTTGTTTATCATATATAAGAGTTTTACAAACAATAGATTAAGCAAAGGTGGCCTTTGATGAAGATTTGCAAATTTGGTCTTATGTGTATGTGAGTGAAATTGGGATTATCTCACCATTTAATTTCTCTCCATTTGATTTGACTTTTGTTGACTCTAATGTGATTCTTATTAGTTTAGAAACATTTGCAAACCATTGAATCCATTTCAAAAGGTCTTGTTCAAAGATTTGCAAAAATGGCCATAACACATAAGAGATGATGTGTCAAATTTCATTAAACTTGTAAATTGTTGATCTTGCTTTACTTGGACATGGGTTAGGGTCAATTTAGTGTTATATTAGGTTGAGAGATGGTTTCACATCATTTGGTCAAGGTTTAAAGTCATAGGTCAAAGTTTGGTGAAATGGCTATGTGTCACATATGCCTCTATGCATATGTTGCATTTGATTTTCAATTTGACTTGGCTTGACCCAATTGGTGTGGTTGAGTGTTGAAATGGTATATAGGAGTGATCCCACCATTCACAACATGTATTAGGGTCAAGATTCTTAAATTCACAAATTTGCTATTTTACTCTCATATGCCTCTATGGCATTTTTAGTTTCTTTTTATTTTCTTTGGAAACCACTTGGATTTGGTTTGATAAATACTAGGTAAGGTGTATGAAGGTTTTCCAAACCTCTAAGCAAAGTAGAAAAGATTAGGGTAAGGTTTTATAAATATAGCCATAGGCACATATGCCTTTTTCTTATTTAAATCTCTTTTATTTTATTTTAACTAGGATGGTGAAAAGAGGGGTGGGGTTTAGGGTTTAAGATTATTTCAAATACTAATAACAAGCAATCATGGCAATAGCACAAGAATTAAGCAAGATCACTATGTATCAAACTTAATTTAATAAAAGTTTTTGTTGGTTCCAAAATTTGGAACTAGGGAAATTCATTTATTTTGTTTTGAATTTTTGGGATGTTACAAAAGCTCATAAGGAATAGCACTAATACTTGCACCAATATCACATAAACCATAATAACAATGATCTCCAATTCTAACAGATAGCATAGGAACACTAGCTTTCTTAGACTTATTAGGATGTGAAACAATATTAGAGGCATCTTCACAGAAAATAATATGACCATCCTCCACATTCTCAGTCACAAGATCTTTAACTATTGCAACAACAGGTTCAACTTTTATTTGTTCTTCAGGTTCTATAGGTTTCTTTTCACTTTTATGAACCGCACTATTTATAACAGAGTACTCCTTCATTTTAGCAGGGAAAGGAGTTTTTTCAATATAAGCTTCAGGAATAACATGATCAACAGTTTCAACTACAACACATTTATTTATAGATGAATCAATTTTATCTTTATACGGTTCATGATACTTATCAAAGTTCTTCTTAGGCAATTCATAATGAGAGGCAAAAGCTTTATGAAGATTTGCAGCAACTTGAGAATCAAGACCATAAGTAGCACTCATATTACGAAATTTATCAGTATCCATAAAAGCTTCAATGCATTTATAATCATAATTTATACCTGATTCTCTATCCTTGTCGTTCTCCCATCCTTCAGTATTTTCCTGGATCCGATTAAGAAGGTCCCTTTTAAACTCTTCTTTGTTGCGCGTGAATGATCCAGAACAAGAAGTATCCAGCAAGGTCTTGTCTTGAAAAGAAAGTCTTGCATAGAAATTATCAATAATAACATTACCAGGAAGCTCATGAATGGGGCATTTGAGCTTAAAGACTTCAATCTCCCCCACGCTTGGGCAATACTCTCTCCATCATGAGGCCAAAAATTATATATGCGGTTCCGATCTTTGTGAATTTCACTTGGAGGATAGAACTTAGAATAAAACCGGGGCACAATATCATTCCATTCAAGAGAATCCCCATCATCCAGTACTTTATACCAATGCGTCGCTTTACTAGACAGCGATATAGAGAATAGTTTCTTCCTCACTTCATCCATAGCAATACCAGCACACTTGAATAAACCGCATAATTCATGTAAGAACAGTAAATGATCTCCAGGGTGGACAGTTCCATCCCCTGTATAACGGTTATCCACTACACGTTCAATAATTTTCATAGGTATTTTGTATGGTATCTCTTCCTCACCTGGCGCCTCATCCACTACCTTTGCAGTAGTAGTAGATTTTCCAAATAAAAACTCAAGAGAAGATCTCTCCATAATGAATTGTGGCAGCAGGCAGAAATAAAATCAGCACAAACAGTAGAAATTTCCCTTACCAATTCCACTTACCAATAGCGCTTCACTCCCCGGCAACGGCGCTAGAAAATAGTCTTGATGACCCACAAGTATAGGGGGTGTATCATAGTATCTTCGATAAATAAGAATGTCGATCCCAACGAAGAGCAGAAGGTGTTGACAAGCAGTTTCGATGAAGGATTCACTGTAAATGCTCACAGACAAGTATTTAGGGGGTTTTGATGTAGCAGATGAATAAAGTACGAGTAAGTAAAGTGCGAGAGTAACAATTGCAGCGAGTGGCCCAATCCTTTTTAGCACAAAGGACAAGCCGGTTTGTTTACTTATAATGACCAAACGTTCTTGAGGACACACGGGATTTTAGTCTAGTGCTTTCGCTACATACGGCTAATTAATCTTCATTGTTTTGATAAGTGTTGTGTGGGTGAACCTATGCTAATGTACCGCCCTTCCTAGGACTAACACATACTTGTGATTATACCCCTTGCAAGCATCCGCAACTACAAGAAAGTAATTAAGATAAATCTAACCACAGCCTTAAACTCTGAGATCCTCGCTATCCCTCCCGCATCGATATACCAACGGGGCTCAGGTTTCGTCACTCCGGCAACCCCGCAATTGGCAAACGAGTACAAGATGCATTCCCCTAGGCCCATAAAGGTGAAGTGTCGTGTAGTCGACGTTCACACGACACCACTAGAAGTATAACACCACAACTTAAATATCATAACATTGAATATTACTCAACCATACTTCACTACTAACATTTAGACTTCACCCATGTCCTCAAGAACTAAACGAACTACTCACGAGACATCATATGGAACAGGATCAGAGGTGATATGATGATGAATAACAATCTGAACATAAATCTTGGTTCAACGGTTTCACTCAATAGCATCAATAACAAGTAGAAATCAACACGGGAGAGTTTCCCCTATCAAACAATCAAGATCAAACCCAAATTGTTACAGCGGTGATGGTGTGCAGCGGTGGAGACGGCGGTGATGATGATGGAGATGATGATGATGGTGATGGAGATGATGTCCAGCTCGATGGCGGTGTCGATGACGTCGATTTCCCCCTCCGGGAGGGAATTTCCCCGGCGGATCTCAGCCTGCCGGAGAGCTCTTTTCTCTCTGGTGTTCTCCGCCCCGCAGAGGCGGCTGTGACTCTTCGCGACTTACCCCCCCCCCGGAGCTTAGGTTTTCGGGACGAAGAAATACGCGAAGGAGAGGAGGCCAGAGGGGGCTGTGGGCCCCCTCCCCACAAGGCGGCGCGGCCAGGGCAGGGCCCGCGCCGGCCTATGAGGGGGGCCCATGGTGGCCCTCCTCGGCTCCTCCTTCTGGCTCTCGTTATCTTCTGGAAAAATAGGATTTTTCATATAACTTTCGTCAATTGTTGATCTTCCGAAATATTGCATTCTGACGGCGCTTTTTCCAGCAGAATCCTGACTCCGGTGCGCGGTCCTCCAATAGTCATGAAACATGCAAAATAGATGGAATAACATAAGTATCATCTCAAAATATGAAATATATCAATGAATAACAGCAAATTATGATATAAAATAGTGATGCAAATTGGACGTATCATGCATCATGGCATCTTGGCTGCTGTTGCGAGTGGGAGGGGCCATCTGAACATTGAGATAGATCATGAGATAAGAGGGAATTTGGTATGGCTTATTTTGGGCAAGTTCAAAAAATTTAAAACTTGAATTCTTTTGATGTTGAACACAAACACACATTCATTCATTCAAACATCACACATTACAAGCTAACACATCCATGGTTTTAAGAACCATTTTACTCGCGCTACGATACAAGTGACGGGATACAACTCACACCTACAGAAGTGATCAAGTGCAACTACTCCTCATCATCCACATCGATCGGGACGAAGTCATCTGCTCCGGCCTCTAGGAACTCATAGTACTCAACATCAGTGTACTCGTCTTCCTCAAAGTGATCGTCATCACTCAGGAAGGCTCGTCCTCCCTGAATGTCTTCACCTTCATCTTCCATCACTCTCAGCTGGTCTTCTTGGGCCTTGACAGTGGCCTCCTTCTTGGCACGCTGTTGGCGGAGTGACTTGCGGTCCTTTGCAAGCATCTTGATAGCATCTCCTTGCTCAGCTATGTGAGCGTGAGTTTGGTTGGCGTAAACACGGGCGTTTTCCAGCTCCTTCTGCGTCTGGTACAGCATAAAGTCCAGATGCTCCACATGGTGCCTCAGCTCAGGGTGGGGCTGCTGGTCCATGGGTCCTCCAATGGAGTCACGCCTTGCGAGGTGAGCAAAGTGAGACGCTAAGATTGCCACCACATTCTGCCCGCACAGACGGGCAAGTGCTTCCTGAAGAGCACGAGCGAGTCCGTCCAGCCAGTTGCTTTCCCTGAAGGAGAAGAGGATCCTCTAAGAAGTAGGAGGCTCCATCTTGCCCCTCAGATCAGCGGTGATAACCCACTGAAGTTCCCCTCCGGGCTGGTCGTTGACCTCGACTCCGTGGAACTCTGTGTGAAGGCGTCCGAGGAAATCTGATAGGGCATTGAGGTCCCTTTCGAAGATCAGACTCCCGCCATTCCCCAGCTGGTAAAACTTGGTGTTGATTGGCTCCATCTGAAAGTGAATTGGATGAGTAAGTTAGAGAAGTGAACAAGTGTGTCAAAATTTTATGTGGATTCAAAAGGAAGAGCATGACTTATCATTTTGAACATATCTCAAGGAAAAGAGTGTGAATAATTTTTCATAAATATTCACTTCATTTGGTTTTGAAACTAAGTTTTTCAGAACGTCCATTCTAACTAGGGTCTCCTAACGTCAAACAATGGCTCTGATACCAACTTGTCAACACCCGGATTTTTAAGTCCAGATGCCTATTATGTCATACATCGCAATCCCAGGAAGATTGTTGTTGCGAGACATAACAGTCGATATCATAAGTCATCATTCATTACAAACCATAGTCGTCTTACAAACTCAGATCACATGATCCAATATTACACAAATAGTTGATCTAATGATCAACGAACACATTACATAGCGGAAGCGTAATAGAAGTGGACTATCTAATCCACATGCCAACGCTTGACGTCAGAAGATTCCTAGTTGTCGTAGGCGTCCTGCTGGTCGTCACCTTGGTACTGCTGCTCCTCTTCATAGTCTGGCCATTGGAATAGCCAGGGACACAGCCGTGAGTACTTTAAAGTACTCGCAAACTAATACTAGTGTAAGTACTATCAATTTGATTGAAGGGGGTGCTAAGCTCTAGTTTTATTTGCATAAAGCCAATTTTAGTTCACAAGCATTTCATAAAGGACTCTTCATATGCTAACTAACTCAAGTGGGAACATTAGTGTCATTCCCACAACTCAGTTGTGATTCAAGTCAAGTCACCATTCAATTCATCAAGTATTTTCAAGAAACATCTGACACCGGAAACAGTATGGCCTTTCCAACCGTCCGTAACCGTGGACACGGCTATTCGAATAGATTTACACTCTGCAGAGGTTGCACACTTGTGCCACAACATTTGATTACATCCGTCAGGGATAACCCTGAATCATCGTAACTCAGTACGCGGATCATCAACCATAACCTTTCACTTACATACCCTAGTATAGGCACCTCTCCCCATGAGCTTGGCCTCCCAGTGAAGACAAACCATCAGCCTGGGAACTGCAGAGGGCTTGGGCCGGACATTCACCTCATTTCACATCATTTCACTTTCAACGGAGGCAGCCACGGCATAACCCCTATGATGCTTGTTCAGAGGGAACCCATACTAAGAGGCATAAATTTCCAGTTAAGCCCTACCCATGATCAGGTATTGTGGGGGTACTAAATAATTGGAAAGGTATCGCATCCAAACCCAACATCAGTTTTTGTCGAAACTTCACCATACCATTCAAGTCATATTCACCTTCAAAGATCTTTCAATAGAATGACTCATCATTCCAAGGTTTCTCAAAGTCATTTCAATTCACAAGTTCCCATCTAGAGTAGTCAATTTTATTTGTTAGCACTAGCACTAGTCATGAGGGGTGCTATCTAGCTTATAAAGCTCTTAGGCTAAGTTTGATACTCTTGCTCTACTCTATACTTAGACCAATGTTAACTATAAAAGTAATCTTTGATAAACAAAGCAAAAGCTTGTAAGGTAAAAACTTGGGATGGGATCATTGCACATAAGGTAAAAGTAATGTTGCCTTGCTCAAAAGAGCTTTACACTTGCAAGAATATTAGCTTGCCTTGGTTGGTGTACTGATCGAAGTGGTCTTCCTCTTCCTGGAAGTAGACCTCCTCCTCCTGGTACTCCTCGGTATTAGCGTCTAAAAACGGATACGAGATAACAATCACCAAACAAGCTTAAGAGCTAGGCTAAGCACACACAAGGTTCACACAAGCTACTCTATCATCACAACATTGCTATCATGTTGGTTGACTTTGTTTTCTTCTTAAGAAAAATAATTTCCTCTCATTACACATATTGAATTAGGATTTCTATTTAGTTTCTTGAGGAAATAATTTCCTCTCATTGAATCTTGTTAAGATTTAAGTTCCTCAAATAAATAATATATGAACCCGTGTTAACCAAGGTCAACCATTCATAATCATCATTTGGGAAAATGATTTAAATGAGGTAGAGTACCTCATGCAATTTAACACCACTTTTATCATGATTTAACATCATCAAGTAATTCAATATTAGATTATGTAGACCATGGTCACTACCTCATATTAAGTTACTTGGGACAAGATTTAAATGAGAGCAAGCCTCTCATAAGATTTAACACATAATTTTGGACAATATCAATTGACTAGAAATAGCCATAGAGCCATTATATAATATAGACCATGATCACACAAAGTAATCATGTGATATTTTTACATAAACATGTAGTGTAGGTGTAATGTGATTTATGAGAGTTGAAATCAACTCAAAATCATTTTTGGTTGATTTTTAATAATTGTTTGAAGTTGCAAAATTCCATGTCTTGTTATTTTTGTCACATTAATTCTACAAAGAACCTCCTGATGAGACCAGTGGGGTTGGATAGACCTTTTCCCTAGCTTTCCAACCATATGAAATTCATAAAATTTGGTTGAGCCAATTGATACGTCCAAAACGTATCTACTTTCCCGAACACTTTTGCTATTGTTTTGCCTCTAATTTGTGTGTTTTGGATACAACTAACGCGGACTAACGCTGTTTTCAGCAGAATTGCTCTGGTGTCTTGTTTTTGTGCAGAAATTCAACTTTCGGGAAAATCCTCGGAATTTATATCAATGGTCCTATTTTACAAGAATACTCAGGGAGCCAGAAGGGCAAGCCAGGTGGGGGCCCGAGGGCCCCACACACCAGGCCGGCGCGGCCCAGGGGGGCGCGCCGCCCTAGTGTGTGGCCCCCTTGGCTGGCCTCCGACGCCCCCCTCTGGACTACTTAAGGGGTTCGATCTAAAAATCGCGAGGAAGAAGTCGAATTTGCCAGAAACCCTCCAGAACGCCGCCACATCGCGAAACTCCATCTCGGGGGCCAGAAGTCTCTGTTCTGGCACTCCGCCGGGACGGGGAATTGGAGGAGATCATCGCCATCATCATCACCGACGCCTCTCCATCGACAGCCATGTTTCCCCTATCCATGTGTGAGTAATTCCCCCGCTGTAGGCTGAAGGGGATGGTAGGGATTGGATGAGATTGGTCATGTAATAGCATAAGATCGTTAGGGCATAGTGCCTAGTGTCCGTAATTGGTACTTTGATGATATTGTTGCAACTTGTTATGCTTAATGCTTGTCACTAGGGCCCGAGTGCCATGATCTTAGATCTGAACATGTTATTGTTTCATCATGATATTCATTGTTTTATGATCTTACCTGCAAGTTGTATACGCATGTCGCTGCCCGGAACCAAAGGCCCCGAAGTGACAGAAATCGGGACAACCGGAGGGGGTGGTAGTGATGTGAGGATCACATGTGTTCACGGAGTGTTAATGCTTTGCTCCGGTACTCTATTAAAAGGAGTACCTTAATATCCAGTAGATTCCCTAGAGGCCCGGCTGCCACCGGCTGGTAGGACAAAAGATGTTGTGCAAGTTTCTCATTGCGAGCACGTACGACTATATATGGAACACATGCCTATTGATTGCTTTGTACTTGGACACCGTTTTATTATTATCTGCAAATGCCCTGCTTTGATTGTTACATGAGTTTCTCTCATCCATGCAACGCCCGTTATCCGTCCCCGTGCCTACAGTATTTAAATCCTGCTATTTACTATAATCACTACTGCTGTCTGTGTTACTCTGCTGTTGTTATTTCATTACTGCTACTGCTATAAAACTGTTACTACTGATAAACTCTTGCAAGCAAGTCTGTTTTCAGGTGCAGCTGAATTGACAACTCCGCTGTTAAGGCTTTCAAGTATTCTTTGTCTCCCCTTGTGTCGAATCAATAAATTGGGTTTTACTACCCGCGAAGACTGCTGCGATCCCCTATACTTGTGGGTTATCAAGATCGTTTTCTGGCGCCGTTGCCGGGGAGCATAGCTTTATTTGGAAGTTCACTTGGATTGATATTGTTCGCTGCAAATTCTCCATCATGGGTAAACCTCGCGATCCTAAAGTCGCCATATTACCATCCACTACAAGAAAAGGTACAACTCTGAGTACCTCTGCTACTCTTGATTCACCCTCTGTGATAAGTCAACTTGTTTCACCGCCGCACGCTTCACTTGCGGGTACTTCTGCTGAATCTGAAAACTCTCATAATATTGATAATGTTTCTGTTGTGCTTGATGATAGTGGTTCATTGGGATCCTTTCTAGATGCTACAATTGCTAGGTCTAAACAAATTGAAAATACTGAAACTCCTAATGCTGCTACACCTGTTAATTCACCTGAACTTGATTATTCTAGTGATGATCCTGATGAGGATTATGTGGAGCTTAATGATGATTTTATTAATAGATGCAATGCTATTACTGATGCAAGAAAAATTAAAAAGTTTCTCGCACAATATACTGTTAGACATAAGCTATCTCCTGATCCTAAATTTGCCACATCTCCTATATGCATTAAGGATAAAGATTATGATTTTTCTCTCGATCTATCTCATATAGCTATTGTTGAGAAAACACCCTTTTGTGGTACTGAAAAAGAAAGTGATGTAGAACACATGAATGAACTCTCTTCTATGAGTAGCTTGTTTTCTGATGATGTTAAGATGCGTACTTATTTCGTTGCTAAAAATTTTCCTTTCTCATTAAAGGATGATGCTAAAACTTGGTATAATAATTTGCCTCCTGGTTCTATTAAAAGTCCAGGTGATTTGCTTGATGTTTTCTTTCGGAAATACTTTCCCGCTAATGCTCAACATGCTCGCTTTACGGAAAATTTATAGCTTTGACCAGGAAGATGGAGAGAAATTGCCTGAAGCATGGGCAAGATTTTGCTCTCTTATCAGGGCTCGACCTAGACATGAATTGGAAAAGCATGATTTACTTGATATATTCTATAGTGGACTAACCGTTGAGTCTAGGGCATATTTGGATAGTTGTGCTGGTTGTGTTTTCAGGAAAAGAACTCCAGACGAAGCTGAAGAATTATTGGCTAAAATAGGGCGGAATCATGATGATTGGACTACACCTGAACCAACTCCAACGCCAATATTGAAGAAGAGGGGTTTAATTAAATTGAATGATGAAGATATGAGGGAAGCCAAGAAGTCTCTCAAGGAGAAAGGTATTAAATCCGAAGATGTGAAGAATCTACCTCCCATAGAAGATATATGTGAGATAATTCCCCCTTCATCCATGATTGAGGTAAACTCCCTTCAACGCTTTACTAGGGAAGATATTCCGTATTCAAAACCTCCTGCTCAATGCTTAGATGAGTTTGATAATTATATTGTTAAGCAAGAAAATTTTAATATGAGAGTAGAGAATCATCTAATGGAAAATTCTCAAGCTATTAGCAATTTGCATGATATTGTGGAGAGAACCTCCAATGATGTTAAGATGCTTGTTAAACATTTTCAAATGGTTCAAAATCAAATTGATCAACTCACTAAAGTGCAAAATGACTTGTTAAAAAATAATTCTAAAGAGAAACATGCTTATGAAGTAACAACTAGAGGTGGTGTCTCTACCCAGGATCCTCTATATCCTGAAGGGCATCCCAAAAGAATTGAACAAGATTCTCAACGAATTGAAACTAGTGCTCCTTCTAAGAAAAAGAAGAAGAAACATAAAAATGTTGTAGAATCCTCTGAACCTGTTAATGATCCGAATAGTATTTCTATTTCTGATGCTGAAAATGAAAGTGGTAATGAACATGATAATGATAATGATAATGATAATGATAATGATAATGATAAGAAAGATGCTTCTGATAAAGAAGAGGTTGAAGATGAACCTGAAAAGCATGCTAAAAATAAAAAGTATACTAAAGAAGATTTTATTGCTAAGAAACATGGTAATGAAAGGGAACCTTGGGTACAAAAGCAAATGCCTTTTCCTGCTAAGAAACTAAAATCAAAGGAAGAAGAACACTATAATAAATTTTGCGATTGGATGAAACCTTTATTCTTGCAAATCCCTTTGACTGATGCTATTAAATTGCCTCCTTATTCAAAGTATATGAAAGATATTGTCACTAACAAGAGGAAAATCCACAATGAGGAGATTTCCACTATGCTTGCTAATTACTCTTTCAATGGCAAAGTTCCAAAGAAGTTGGGCGACCCAGGTATACCTACTATTCCTTGTTCTATTAAGAATAATTATGTTAAAACTGCTCTATGTGACTTGGGAGTCGGTGTTAATGTTATGCCTTTTTCTCTTTATAAGAGACTTTATTTAGATAAGTTGATACCTACTGATATATCTTTGCAAATGGCTGATAAATCTACTGCTATTCCTGTTGGTATATGTGAGGATGTTCCTGTTCAAGTTACTAATAACTGCTTGATATTAACTGATTTTGTTGTGTTGGAAATGCCCGAAGATGATAATATGTCTATTATTCTTGGGAGACCTTTTCTTAACACCGCAGGGGCTGTTATTGATTGCAATAAAGGAAAGGTTACTTTCAATGTTGATGATAAGAAGCATACCGTCTATTTCCCCAAGAGGATTGATAAAGTATGTGGAGTTAATACTATTTCTAATGTGAGAACTATCAAAGTTGGAACTATCGATTGTCCTATATATGAGCCTAAAGAAGGATATCAAAGCCTTATGATTGGATCCATATCAATACAATTCAAGGTAACATGATTGATTTGAGGTTTATTTCTCTTTATGCTATGTAAAATTTATTTGGTGGCAAGACTTGATCAACCTTGTTAACAAATACTTTTTATACGCATAGAGGAGGTACACAACATCTCTTTCTCCCTCCACTTGTCTTACTTGCTGTAGCACTTTTGATTTGCAAAGTTCCTTAGTTAATTAGAGATTTCAAAAAATTTCCTGTTCAGTAATAATAAACTTAATACCCAGAAATGTGCATTTTTCAAAGTTTTCAAAAATTCATAAAAATTATACCGTTGGTCCTATTTTTTGAAAATGCACCTGGGAGCACCTGGGGATGACCAGTGGGGCACCCCAGGGTGGCACCCCACAGGCCGGCGCGGCCAGCAAGGGGGGCGCGCCACCCTGGTGTGTGGGTCCCCCTTTGCCCCACTTCAGCATCTCTTCCTCCCACACTCTTCTCTCTCCCGAAAAAATCAGCACCAGCTTTCTCTCACTCGTGTTTTTGCTCAAGAGCTCAGGATTTCTCGATCTCTTTGCTCAGCCCAGATTTCTGTCTGAAATTTGGCACATTTGCTCTCCGATATGTGTAACACCCCAACTTTTGCAAGCTTGTTTAATTATCCAAAGTGCAAAAATTAGGGGGAACAAAAACTTTTTTTTAGACTAATCAGATGAATTGCCTTGATCTGTTTGTTATAATGAATTGCTTTGATCTGCTGGTGGATGAATTGTCTTGATTTGCTTGTTGAGTTTTGTTTGGAGCTTCCCCAAAGAACAACACCTCTAGTGTTAAAACAACTTAACAACTCACTAAATAAAACACATGTGTGACCCTGGGACATTCTTTTGCTCTCTTAACCAATGCATAAACCCTATGCTTGGTGTTTTCCCATTAAGTACCTCAACACACAATTTCTAGTCTCCAGAAAAATAGTGAAGCTATGATAACTCTTGTATTACCTTAACCTCCTCTCTTTCAAGTAATTGAACCTTTTTGACCTAAACCCCAAAACCACTTTTTGTTTTATAACTCAAAATCTTAATTCTAAGGATTTTGTCAAAAACCCTTCTTTTAAATTTGATTATGATCACCTTGGATCATGGAATCACAAAAGAGTTTCTAAAAAGAAATAGTTTTATTTTGGCACAAAGTATTTACCAAATGTCCTACACTTCTATGTGTAACTTTTAAAATATTATAAATACTATTTTGGTTTCCTAAAATAAAATGGAATGACCCATATTTTATCCTTTTTCAGCTATGGATCATTCTAGTCTTCTAAAAACCCTCTACCATTTCAAAAGTTTCCAAGTAAGCCTATCAAATCAAATCCATAGACACCAAATTAAATGGTATTTGAATCTGTGATCAAATACCCATATCATTGCCTTTGCCATTAATACATCTCACATATCCCTCAATCAAGATCACACCTCCATATAGTCTTGACCTTGGAAATTTACTTTTTGTCTAACAAATCAATCTCCTTTGGTACACCTATATCTTCAAGAAAATTTCAGCTTGGCCTAACCATTTTGATAACCTCATCTATATGCTCTTGCCCTAGACCTCACCTAGCAATAGTAGCTTAATCTGCTTCAACAATCTTCCTTTGCTTCGCCTCTGCTCCTTCTCATTTTATTTTTTTAAAATTTTGGGTACATCACCCACTCCCTCTCATCTAGACTTGAGAATATGATCTATGCCCTATCCTCTACTCATTATCACCACCTACTTTACCCATTCTTGATATATTTATCTCTTCTCTACTTGGAGATAATGCATTCCCCTTCCATGCTTTTATCAAAAATCTCCATAGGGTGAGCCATGATCATGCAAGTCCTTTGTGGCTTGTTAAATTTTCAAAATAACTCTCTAGATCATCACCCCTACTCATTCCCTCTCTACACCTTGGCCTAAATTTGATGGTTCAAATTGAATACCACCACCAACCCTCTCTTGTGTTGTTTGGAATAATTCAAGTTTCAACCTTGTTTTTTTTTAATAAAAAAAAACCTCTCTAAAGTAATTTTTGCTTATGGAAACGCTTGTCCCCTCATATACCATCATCTTGCACCAACTAACACCCCCTCACCCTTCTCTTCTTCTCTCCAAGGGTCCTCTTTCTCTCTTTCAATCACATGAGGTGGCCGAGCCATGTTAGGAATATGGCACCAATCGGTGCAGCCCTACCAACCCGACCAGAGCACACTCAAAAGCCTCTCCCTGGACCCTTCCATCTCCTCCAAGGTGTTCAAGGCCGCAAGCCCAACAAGGACCAAAGGCCCGAACCCTAAATCCCGCAGAGAATGAGCACGCTCGTGCCAAACCCTCTGCCCGCCCGATCCCTCTCCTCTCCCGCGTTTTTCGCCCTCCACCGTGACGTATGCCCTCTCACGTCACTCTTCTGCACCGCCCACACGTCAGCAAGCTCGCGGCCATTGGTCGACGCCTCCCGCACGCCCAGCCATTGGCCAACACCACCGCCGCGCTCCTGACCGCCGCCACCCCGCTCGGCTATAAAAGGACCGCCCCAGCTCACTCCTCTCCCCACACTACTTCCCCTCCCACCCCGGACACCGCGCGAGAGCACCACGCGTGCTCCCTCCCACCGCTGCTCGTCGGAGAAGAGAAACACGGGCGTGGTCACCGTGAGGTAGCGAGCAGGAGGAGCTCGCCCCGATGTCTCCGTCCCTCCCTCTCTCGCCCTGCCTCGATCGCCCTCACCTCCTCGTCCTAACCCGCCACCGCGCCACGCCCGTGGCTGCCGGAGACCGTCGCCACCGAGCTCCGCCCGTGATGTGCCGCGGAGGAGGGCCCGACGGAGGAGGTCGCCGCGAGAGGAGGTGCTGCCGGGCTCGCCCAGGGACGCCCTCGACCCGCCACCGCCCGTCGGAGCTCCGCCGGCAACCTCCGCCCACCGCCGGTAAGCGCCAGCCGGCAGCCGCCCCTGCTCTCTTTTCCCGTCCGCTCGCTGGGGGAAGACGATGGCGTCTGGCCGTCCGAACCCCTGGACGTGCGGGTGCATGTGCATGTGGCCACGTCGGCCCATGCACGTGCCCCCCCTGCTGGCCCTTTTCTTTTTTTCTTTTTTTTTCCTGCAACCCGGAAACCCCTCCTGGGCTAGCCCATTTCCCACTCCCCTACGCGGCCCAGGCTTTTCCCGCCCGAGTTGAAATTTGAATTTTGCTCGTTAAATTGTATTAAAACCAGAGGCATTCAAATGAGGATATCTCGAGATCTACTAACCCAAATCCAATGAAACCAATCGCATTAGATCACAAATTTTATTATCTTTTCAATGCCACTGGCCCCATATTTTTACGATTTTTGTACGATTTTTAATGTATTAAACATGATCACTGGTTATTGTTTAGTATTTCTAATTTCTAAATTTGAAAAATTAACCTTTTTGAGTGAATCCAATTTTGTTAGCCTCGTTTTAGTACTGACCATCTAGAATAATTAGTGTTAGACCCTTTTCATAACTTTTGGTTACTATTTGTGCTAAGTGTGTGTCACATGAAATGTTGTACCAAAACTTTTGTTTATTTAAAATCTTTAGCCAACCCTTTTTATTTAAAAATGGTCAACCTATGTTTATTCTTGCAAAACAAAACCTCTGCAACTTAACCTTAGTTCCATTGTTTGGCTTAAGTCTTCAAATGGTGTGGCATATCATTTACTTCCTATTCTTAGTAGTGTTTTGTAAACAAAATAAAATAGGGAGAATCATTTCCCGCTTTTCCAAAAATGTTTCAAAAAATAATATGAATGTTTGTAATGCCCAACTAATGCACTTGTCCTCTTTATGATGTTATCTACCAGGGGATACTTAGTTGTGCCATGGTGATACCGAGAGAGGCAATTGCTAAGTTATGATACTCTCATACCTTTACTAGGTAAATAAAATGGGTTCTCTTTTAGTTGCTTTGTAGTATCTATAAGTTCTTTGTATGTTAGCCCGTAGTAAGGTGGTTAGCTATTGCTTGTTGATTGTTGAATGTTGCATGCTTGTTATGATTGGTGAAATGTGATTGATTGTGTTCCTTTTATATTTTCCGACGATAGATGCGAACGATTCCGGAGAAGAAGAAGGAGTGGTTCGGACAAGGATTTTATTTATATTGACGGGATTCTTATATTGATGAAGTTGAAGAAGTCCAGGGACAAATAAGCCAAGGCAAGCCATCTTTTGATCTCTGATATGATGTCTCTTTGGATGTCATCTTGTGCTATCAATATCATCTTGGTTCTATGAGTGATGATCTCCATATTGTTGTCATCTATGCTTGGATGCAAGCATGGTACCTCTAATAGTTTTATCTTGTCAAGGTCTTGGTAATTGGTTGGGTGTATGGTATCATGGCCATTGATATCCAACTTGTTTTCTATATTTAGCTTGAATATGTTCCACCTCGGGACAAGATTCATACTACACCCCCTTCTAGTGTAGAGGTATCAATACCATGATTTTGGTGTATTCTTAAATTGTGATGAGTATGCTCGATTCCCTTAATGGTGTTGGTGTTGGTCAATTGTCATCCCTATCTATTGATTGGGTTAGATAGCACCACAAATCTGAAAGTATATTTCCTCTTGGGTTGTCATAATACATGCTTAGCTCAAGCAAGTATGATCCACTCCAATACCTCTTTTTCATACCCTCAATGGCGTGATGACCCTCATCTCGGCCATAGTGTTGTATTAGTTCAACTCATGAAACTTTAGGTTGGGAACCCCTCAAGGTTTACCTTGTTGTAAATGTTTATGAAAACCTTGGGTAAGTTAACCTTACCCAAGTGTATGGTTTATAAAGGCAAAAAGAATCTTGTCAAAGATGGTTGAGAAAAGGAATGTGTGTGTGTGAGTTGAGTTTTGAGAAAAACGACACATGGTTCTTTGTATTCGCCCGGAACAATTACACGCACGCAACCATAGCTACTCCAACGTGGGCACGGGGCTTAACTTGACGTTTGTTCTTCTTAGCATGAGGCACCGCACAACTATACAAGGGTACTAGCTACTCCCGAGTCCGGGTTGTCATGGTTGGGACAATAGTATAACGGGAGGCCTTCGGGGCTGACCCGTCCGAAGACACTATGGGTCTCCCGGCTTGGCGGTGGAGCCACGCTCTAGAGGAGGTGAGCTGCCACGGTGCCGGGGAGGTACATACTCCATAGGGTAGGACCTCGTGTTAAGTCGAATGGGCGAAAGGTTATGTCCGGGTATCCGTCGTGGCATATGTCGTTATGCGGGGATGATGCCCACACGATAGGTATCCGGATAGTTGTGGTGAAAGTGTGCAAACTCTGCAGAGTCAAAACTATTCGAATAGCCGCGTCCGCGGTCAGGGACGGTTGGGATGGCCGTTACAGAGATGTGTCGAGTTTTGGTTTTGAAAATGATTTCCAAAGGAAATGTGTGTTGGAAGTACCGGAAGGGTACGGGAAAGATGGTGTGCCGACCATGTGGAGATGGTCGAGGAAAATGAAACAAAAGAGGGTGACCCTTCCTAGTGTTTCATGTAGAGGAACTCTGCTTTAACAAAGATATGGAGATGTCATAGGACTTTCTTAGTGTCCCCTTCAACTGTGATGTGGGATGCTATATCCACAAGAGAAACCGATTCTCTTTCACATGCTATATCCACCGGAGAAACTATTCTTCCTCTCTTGTCTTCTTTAGTTAGACTTGTTATCACCTTCTTGATGGTTTGCGAGTACAATTCAAATGTACTCACGGCTTTGTCCCTGGCTATTTACTTGGCCAGACTTGAAGGAGTTCGACAGATGAAGAAGGAGTTGACGACGTCTATGCGAGCTAGGAACGTCTTCCCAGTCAGTTGCCTGTAGGGTTATGGCAGATGACTTGGGCACTGCGCTGCTGAAGTGATGATGCTACTCTGATGTTTAGTTAGGCCCTTCGAGGCTATTATGTAAGTATTGGTCATGTGACCATGTTGTAATTTTCTTATTCCGCTTTGTAATGGATGGTGTAATTTGATATCAGTTCGGTTATGTGTTCACGGCGCACTGATCATGGGATCGTGAACTGTATACATAACAGGGAATTTCGGACAGCTAGTCCGGGGTCCTTACAGAGCTGGTATCAGAGCTATCCTGACTGTAGGAGACCTTAGTTAGCATGGACGTTAGTTAGGAAACAAGTACTTGGGAAAAACTATTTACAAAACAAATTCTTTCTTTAGTCGGAAGCATAGCTTCTACTCCTCTTATTTATTCAAAGCTTCTAAATTCTTATCTCTCCGCTTTATAAAAGGGTTTGAAAATTCTTACTCTATTGTCTCATCCAATTCAAACCTACATATTGGACGATGTCCCCAACCCAGACCGGAGACTCGAACTCGAAGATGGATCAAACTTTTATGAAGTCTCACATATCTCCAACAGCAGCTATTGAAGATTTGATGCCGACTTAGCCGTGCTCATGTAGGGATGATAACATCACATCTTTGGTTGTCACCAAAGTCTGTCGATGAGCTGACCTTGTTCCTCCATGGACTTGCACTTTTTGCGGTCGTCCGGGATCAAGTCCTCGGCTCTTGACTAGTACTTTTTAGGCCAGCCACCAGAAGTTGCCGCCTTCGGGAGCACCTCAACAGCTACCTCTTCGAAGACCTCATATTTCCGGGATGTCAAGACTAGAAGTTCTACACAGTTTTCTCCTCCGCCTCATCATCAATGACTCAACACCCGACCCCTTCACTACCAACTGCTACAAGGATCCAAGTTGAAGCTGACGTTGACGATATGAAGACGTCAACATATGCGACCAGCCCCAAACCTATAGGATGGATAGGACAAAACTCAATCGCTTTGATTGAGCTACCCCTACGTATTAGGCATCCTTGGGTACTTAGAGTACCATGTCTGGTGTGATGATTGCTTGTAGTTCCTCGTGTGTTGCCTTGAGTGTTTTTATCTGTTTGATGTGTGTATGATTGTCTTGGTCTTTAGGTCTGAAAAACACTCTTAGTGTGACAACCCAGCGTAGGAAGCCTCCCTAAGATGTTTTCACCGTCATCTATCTCACCGATAAAATACTAACGGCTAGTTAATTGGATAAGTTAGCCCTGTTAACCATCGATTTTCAACCATCAGGAAAACAAACCCAGACCCCTATCTACGCTAACTACTTTCAAGATTAGCCCAAGCATCTCTACTTTGCCAAGAAAGAAGAAGCCCATACCTTAAAGATTGACTGCACCTCTTCATGAAGACATACTAACTTAGTTTATCCTTGGAGTATAATCGCGCTAACCTCGAGGATATCATTTTGAAAACTACCCTCTAACCCACCGTCTAACAAGCTACGCGAACAATAGTGTCAAAGCCAAGCCACGTCACATGGTTCATCTGGTCCCCATCAAGCTAGTGGAAGACTCCTGAAGATACCTCAAGACAAGATTAGGTATATTTTACCCGCTCACTTCTTAGCTGGTAAAGTCAGTGTCGACCCTCAAGCTGAAGATTGTCTTCGACGACTTTTGTTGCTGCTTCATATGGACAACAACCAGGCGCTTCATCGACTTACTAACTTACCGCGCGTTATAAGGTTTAGTAAACACCGTGAGTGCCTCTTGAAGTCGTGGACTACACCTCTCCTCCTGAAGACTCTTCAACTGATTACGGAAGATCGACGACTTCTTCAGAATCCCAAGACAGGACTACAAAGCAGAAGCTCTAAGTTTTTCCAAAAAGCCCAATGAAAAACCTTAAGGGTGGAAGACTTTGTCTTCCACTAAAAATTGGAGCTAACCCTAAAAATTTAAACCTTTCTAAAAGACCGTTGGGAACTTGGGATGCACTAACTCCTCATGAAGCTGTGGACTGCACCTCGCTCCCTGAAGATGCTTCAACTCAAGACGAGAGAAAGATCACTTCTTCGAAAGCGCCGACAAGACCGTGGCCGAAGCTTAGAGTTTTCAAACCCCCCTATGAACAATTTTAAGGGTGGAAGACTTCGTCTTCCACTAAAATTTAAAGTTAACTCTAAAAAGTTTTCAACCCTGCTAAAGCACCACTGGAGTGCACTAACTCTCCCAGAATCTTGAACCCCCACTAGGATCGCTTAGAAGCTACAGATCTAACATCTGCATGGGGTAGTCAACCTCTTTATGAAGCTCACCATCGGCAGGAATCCATCATGTCTCCCAGAAGATGAAGTAACGACCTTCTCAACAACAGCACATCTACAGAAGAATGGAGTCTAACTTTAGTTAAACTTTACAACCCCTCTAGTCCTACGCTTAGTAATCTCGGGACGAGATTATTTTAAGGGTGGAAGATCTGTAACACCCCAACTTTTGCAAGCTTGTTTAATTATCCAAAGTGCAAAAATTAGGGGGAAAAAAAACTTTTTTTTAGACTAATCAGATGAATTGCCTTGATCTGTTTGTTATAATGAATTGCTTTGATCTGCTGGTGGATGAATTGTCTTGATTTGCTTGTTGAGTTTTGTTTGGAGCTTCCCCAAAGAACAACACCTCTAGTGTTAAAACAACTTAACAACTCACTAAATAAAACACATGTGTGACCCTGGGAAATTCTTTTGCTCTCTTAACCAATGCATAAACCCTATGCTTGGTGTTTTCCCATTAAGTACCTCAACACACAATTTCTAGTCTCCAGAAAAATAGTGAAGCTATGATAACTCTTGTATTACCTTAACCTCCTCTCTTTCAAGTAATTGAACCTTTTTGACCTAAACCCCAAAACCACTTTTTGTTTTATAACTCAAAATCTTAATTCTAAGGATTTTGTCAAAAACCCTTCTTTTAAATTTGATTATGATCACCTTGGATCATGGAATCACAAAAGAGTTTCTAAAAAGAAATAGTTTTATTTTGGCACAAAGTATTTACCAAATGGCCTACACTTCTATGTGTAACTTTTAAAATATTATAAATACTATTTTGGTTTCCTAAAATAAAATGGAATGACCCATATTTTATCCTTTTTCAGCTATGGATCATTCTAGTCTTCTAAAAACCCTCTACCATTTCAAAAGTTTCCAAGTAAGCCTATCAAATCAAATCCATAGACACCAAATTAAATGGTATTTGAATCTGTGATCAAATACCCATTTCATTGCCTTTGCCATTAATACATCTCACATATCCCTCAATCAAGATGACACCTCCATATAGTCTTGACCTTGGAAATTTACTTTTTGTCTAACAAATCAATCTCCTTTGGTACACCTATATCTTCAAGAAAATTTCAGCTTGGCCTAACCATTTTGATAACCTCATCTATATGCTCTTGCCCTAGACCTCACCTAGCAATAGTAGCTTAATCTGCTTCAACAATCTTCCTTTGCTTCGCCTCTGCTCCTTCTCATTTTATTTTTTTAAAATTTTGGGTACATCACCCACTCCCTCTCATCTAGACTTGAGAATATGATCTATGCCCTATCCTCTACTCATTATCACCACCTACTTTACCCATTCTTGATATATTTATCTCTTCTCTACTTGGAGATAATGCATTCCCCTTCCATGCTTTTATCAAAAATCTCCATAGGGTGAGCCATGATCATGCAAGTCCTTTGTGGCTTGTTAAATTTTCAAAATAACTCTCTAGATCATCACCCCTACTCATTCCCTCTCTACACCTTGGCCTAAATTTGATGGTTCAAATTGAATACCACCACCAACCCTCTCTTGTGTTGTTTGGAATAATTCAAGTTTCAACCTTGTTTTTTTTTAATAAAAAAAAACCTCTCTAAAGTAATTTTTGCTTATGGAAACGCTTGTCCCCTCATATACCATCATCTTGCACCAACTAACACCCCCTCACCCTTCTCTTCTTCTCTCCAAGGGTCCTCTTTCTCTCTTTCAATCACATGAGGTGGCCGAGCCATGTTAGGAATATGGCACCAATCGGTGCAGCCCTACCAACCCGACAGAGCACACTCAAAAGCCTCTCCCTGGACCCTTCCATCTCCTCCAAGGTGTTCAAGGCCGCAAGCCCAACAAGGACCAAAGGCCCGAACCCTAAATCCCGCAGAGAATGAGCACGCTCGTGCCAAACCCTCTGCCCGCCCGATCCCTCTCCTCTCCCGCGTTTTCGCCCTCCACTGTGACGTATGCCCTCTCACGTCACTCTTCTGCACCGCCCACACGTCAGCAAGCTCGCGGCCATTGGTCGACGCCTCCCGCACGCCCAGCCATTGGCCAACACCACCGCCGCGCTCCTGACCGCTGCCACCCCGCTCGGCTATAAAAGGACCGCCCCAGCTCACTCCTCTCCCCACACTACTTCCCCTCCCACCCCAGACACCGCGCAGAGAGCACCACAGTGCTCCCCTCCCACTGCTGCTCGTCGGAGAAGAGAAACACGGGCGTGGTCACCGTGAGGTAGCGAGCAGGAGGAGCTCGCCCCGACGTCTCCGTCCCTCCCTCTCTGCCCTGCCTCGATCGCCCTCACCTCCTCGTCCTAACCCGCCACTGCGCCACGCCCAGGGCTGCCGGAGACCGTCGCCACCGAGCTCCGCCCGTGATGTGCTGCGGAGGAGGGCCCGACGGAGGAGGTCGCTGCAGGAGGAGGTGCTGCCGGGCTCGCCCAGGGACGCCCTCGACCCGCCACCGCCCGTCGGAGCTCCGCCGGCAACCTCCGCCCACCGCCGGTAAGCGCCAGCCGGCAGCCGCCCCTGCTCTCTTTTCCCGTCCGCTCGCTGGGGGAAGACGATGGCGTCTGGCCGTCCGAACCCCTGGACGTGCGGGTGCATGTGCATGTGGCCACGTCGGCCCATGCACAGGGCCCCCCCTGCTGGCCCTTTTCTTTTTTTCTTTTTTTTTCCTGCAACCTGGAAACCCCTCCTGGGCTAGCCCATTTCCCACTCCCCCTACGCGGCCCAGGCTTTTCCCGCCCGAGTTGAAATTTGAATTTTGCTGTTAAATTGTATTAAAACCAGAGGCATTCAAATGAGGATATCTCGAGATCTACTAACCCAAATCCAATGAAACCAATCGCATTAGATCACAAATTTTATTATCTTTTCAATGCCACTGGCCCCATATTTTTACGATTTTTGTACGATTTTTAATGTATTAAACATGATCACTGGTTATTGTTTAGTATTTCTAATTTCTAAATTTGAAAAATTAACCTTTTTGAGTGAATCCAATTTTGTTAGCCTCGTTTTAGTACTGACCATCTAGAATAATTAGTGTTAGACCCTTTTCATAACTTTTGGTTACTATTTGTGCTAAGTGTGTGTCACATGAAATGTTGTACCAAAACTTTTGTTTATTTAAAATCTTTAGCCAACCCTTTTTATTTAAAAATGGTCAACCTATGTTTATTCTTGCAAAACAAAACTCTGCAACTTAACCTTAGTTCCATTGTTTGGCTTAAGTCTTCAAATGGTGTGGCATATCATTTACTTCCTATTCTTAGTAGTGTTTTGTAAACAAAATAAAATAGGGAGAATCATTTCCCGCTTTTCCAAAAATGTTTCAAAAAATAATATGAATGTTTGTAATGCCCAACTAATGCACTTGTCCTCTTTATGATGTTATCTACCAGGGGATACTTAGTTGTGCCATGGTGATACCGAGAGAGGCAATTGCTAAGTTATGATACTCTCATACCTTTACTAGGTAAATAAAATGGGTTCTCTTTTAGTTGCTTTGTAGTATCTATAAGTTCTTTGTATGTTAGCCCGTAGTAAGGTGGTTAGCTATTGCTTGTTGATTGTTGAATGTTGCATGCTTGTTATGATTGGTGAAATGTGATTGATTGTGTTCCTTTTATATTTTCCAACGATAGATGCGAACGATTCCGGAGAAGAAGAAGGAGTGGTTCGGACAAGGATTTTATTTATATTGACGGGATTCTTATATTGATGAAGTTGAAGAAGTCCAGGGACAAATAAGCCAAGGCAAGCCATCTTTTGATCTCTGATATGATGTCTCTTTGGATGTCATCTTGTGCTATCAATATCATCTTGGTTCTATGAGTGATGATCTCCATATTGTTGTCATCTATGCTTGGATGCAAGCATGGTACCTCTAATAGTTTTATCTTGTCAAGGTCTTGGTAATTGGTTGGGTGTATGGTATCATGGCCATTGATATCCAACTTGTTTTCTATATTTAGCTTGAATATGTTCCACCTCGGGACAAGATTCATACTACACCCCCTTCTAGTGTAGAGGTATCAATACCATGATTTTGGTGTATTCTTAAATTGTGATGAGTATGCCTGATTCCCTTAATGGTGTTGGTGTTGGTCAATTGTCATCCCTATCTATTGATTGGGTTAGATAGCACCACAAATCTGAAAGTATATTTCCTCTTGGGTTGTCATAATACATGCTTAGCTCAAGCAAGTATGATCCACTCCAATACCTCTTTTTCATACCCTCAATGGCGTGATGACCCTCATCTCGGCCATAGTGTTGTATTAGTTCAACTCATGAAACTTTAGGTTGGGAACCCCTCAAGGTTTACCTTGTTGTAAATGTTTATGAAAACCTTGGGTAAGTTAACCTTACCCAAGTGTATGGTTTATAAAGGCAAAAAGAATCTTGTCAAAGATGGTTGAGAAAAGGAATGTGTGTGTGTGAGTTGAGTTTTGAGAAAAACGACACATGGTTCTTTGTATTCGCCCGGAACAATTACACAGCGCAACCATAGCTACTCCAACGTGGGCATGGGGCTTAACTTGACGTTTGTTCTTCTTAGCATGAGGCACCGCACAACTATACAAGGGTACGGTTACCCCCGAGTCCGGGTTGTCATGGTTGGGACAATAGTATAACGGGAGGCCTTCGGGGCTGACCCGTCCGGAAGACACTATGGGTCTCCTGGCTTGGCGGTGGAGCCACGCTCTAGAGGAGGTGAGCTGCCACGGTGCCGGGGAGGTACATACTCCATAGGGTAGGACCTCGTGTTAAGTCGAATGGGCGAAAGGTTATGTCCGGGTATCCGTCGTGGCATATGTCGTTATGCGGGGATGATGCCCACACGATAGGTATCCGGATAGTTGTGGTGAAAGTGTGCAAACTCGCAGAGTCAAAACTATTCGAATAGCCGCGTCCGCGGTCATGGACGGTTGGGATGGCCGTTACGGTAGCTGTGTCGAGTTTTGGTTTTGAAAATGATTTCCAAAGGAAATGTGTGTTGGAAGTACCGGAAGGGTACGGGAAAGATGGTGTGCCGACCATGTGGAGATGGTCGAGGAAAATGAAACAAAAGAGGGTGACCCTTCCTAGTGTTTCATGTAGAGGAACTCTGCTTTAACAAAGATATGGAGATGTCATAGGACTTTCTTAGTGTCCCCTTCAACTGTGATGTGGGATGCTATATCCACAAGAGAAACTGATTCTCTTTCACATGCTATATCCACCAGAGAAACTATTCTTCCTCTCTTGTCTTCTTTAGTTAGACTTGTTATCACCTTCTTGATGGTTTGCGAGTACAATTCAAATGTACTCACGGCTTTGTCCCTGGCTATTTACTTGGCCAGACTTGAAGGAGTTCGACAGATGAAGAAGGAGTTGACGACGTCTATGCGAGCTAGGAACGTCTTCCCGATCCGGTTACTGTAGGGTTATGGCAGATGACTTGGGCACTGCGCTGCTGAAGTGATGATGCTACTCTGATGTTTAGTTAGGCCCTTCGAGGCTATTATATAAGTATTGGTCATGTGACCATGTTGTAATTTTCTTATTCCGCTTTGTAATGGATGGTGTAATTTGATATCAGTTCGGTTATGTGTTCACGGCGCACTGATCATGGGATCGTGAACTGTATACATAACAGGGAATTTCGGACAGCTAGTCCGGGGTCCTTACAATATGTGACTCCTCCGATTATCCAAGTAGAATTTTGTTTGGTTGAGTATATCTTGAATATTTTGCTGCTGTAGGTAACATGTTTAGTGAGCTTGCATGCTTGTTCTAAGTTGTAGAAACTAATTTTGATGCATGATTAGCACTCTAGCAAGTTCCTATAGTATTCCCCCTCAATTATATGTCACCAAATCAAATTTTATATCGTTTGTTGAAAAATTTCATAGGTGGATGGATAATTTCAACTTTGGAGAAGTGTTTGAGCGAGAGACGACGAGCACCGGAAGGCCCTCTAGGACCGCCACCCGATTTAGGCGATCCTACAATGAGGATGTCATTGCGCCAAGCTTCGAGCCCGAAGAAGACAATGGAGTTCCTAACGCTTCATCTTTCCCATGTTATGACTTTTTGAGTAATGCAGGGTTGTTGGATGATTTCTTTACCCTCGTCAACAAGGCGGGCTTAGCCGCCTACGTGGGAGATGAAAGGGAGCAATACTTCATGCTCACCAAAATCTTTGTTGAGAGCTTCAAGTTCAACAACAAGCACTATGGCCCGACAGTTGCATTCAAGATTTATGGTGATCCTATTACTATGGAATTGGAAGAATTTTGTGTTGCATTGGGTATTTCCCCTGTAGGTACAGCAAGGAGGATTGAGGACAACCCCAGGGTCTTGTTGGAGCTCTATCGAGGGATCACTAATGATGATTGTCGCACCATTCAGCGTGGCAAGATAAGAAACATCCAACTCCCCGCCATTAAGTATTTTGCCTATTACATTGCTACTAGCATTCTTAGTAGGGAGAACACTAGCAATATTTCTAGCTACCATCTTGCTTTCTTAATTGCTGCACTGACTGGAGAGACACCTTATCATCTTGGTTCTCTTATTGCTCGCCGTTTGTCTAACAAGGGGCCTATTTTTGGAGGAATTATTGCATCACGCATTTTAGCACATCTAGAACTTCCTCTTGACCCTACTGATGTGCAATTAACTCCTAGGAGGCTTGATATTGCTGCTATGAAGAGCCATCATTTTGTTACCGCTGATTCTACTTCAAATAATTTGGTCTATAGAATGTTGTTTGCTGACGGGGATGAGAAGGAAATCCCTCTTCCCAAGCCAGATTTGTTCAGTATTGACAGGGAACCATGGTCGCGCTCTAAGGAGGAGGTGGAGGAGAAAATGAAGATACAAGGCTTCCACCAGCAGCATGACTCCGAGGACGCCGAGCCCTCCTACGACTACACCGTCACGTATCCGGGTGCTTCTTCTAGCACATACCCGGAATATGATCCATCTTCGTCGTACTACGGAGGTGCTACTTCATGGGCACCATGGGATTGAACTCCACTTAGGCCAAAAGCCTAAGCTTGGGGGAGGTATACCGGCATCACTCATTCTTTGCATATTATGGTTGCTGGATACTTGTATATACTTGTTTAGTTTCTTTGAGTGGTTTTCTAATGAGAGGGAGATGATATTTGGGGAAGTGCCGCCTGAAAACAGATTCTGGACTGTTACAAAAAAATTCTCAAAAATTTCCAGAATGATATTTTGCGAAGACAATTTTTGTGCATGTTCCCCTGGTTGTTATCTAACTTTCATTAGTTGAACACTTTTCGATTTGAGCAGTGGAAGAATTTCTTAAAAATCGAGTACTGTAATGCTGTCAAGTTTGACGAATTTCTGCTGCTTTGTGTTTATGTGACTCTTCTAGTTTCCATTTTCTTGTTTTTGCTTTGTTTCCTTCCTAAAACACAAAAAGACCAAAAATATTTCTGTTGTTTCTCTTCACCATTTGTTTATTTTGGTTTCTTGCTTTTATTTTGCTTTATTTGCTATCGTTGGTTTGCTATAAGAAAATCCAAAAAGATTTTGCTTTGTTTGCTTGTTTCCTTTTGTTGTTGTTTCCAATTCGAAAACACCAAAAATATTTGCTGTTCTTCTTTGGTTTTTTAAAGTTCACTATGAGTTCAATGGTCTTCGGTGGCTGGAGCGTGGTTTTCATTTCATATTATCCAAGCTACACAAGTGAAAGGCAATAATGACGATCTACGACAATTCGATTGTGGTGAGAGGCTGGTATGAACTCTATTTGTTTTCATTTTTGTACATATACTCATCCATGTGAGCATGCTTAGTTGGTTCATGTGAGGTATATGCCATTTAAGAAAGTCTAGTAGTTCATGATCTCTCATGTTTAGCTCCAATTTATTAATATGAGTAGCATGTCATGGATGTTTGCTTGCATTGTTTTATTCATAAGTAGGTATGACATTGTGGTATCCTCCTCTGAATAATTCATTTGTATCGACTTGGCACATGCTCACGCATGCATATGACTGAACAAAAGTCAATTAAGCCTCTATGATCTACATTGCTTCAGAGTTCTTGTATCACTTTTATGCCTCCGTTAATTTATTTTGCCGCAAGCATGATTATGACATTACTGCTCTCTTGATTTGTCGCTCCCTAGTGTATTGCTAGCCTTCACTTGTACTGAGCGGGAACGCTGCTCGTGCTTCCAAACACCTGAAAACCAAGTTGTTCCAAAGTGTCCACCATAAATACCTATGCATGGCATTTCAAACCATTCCAAGTAAATTCTCATGCGCTACCTTTAAACCTTCAAAATGCTTCTCAATTTGTGTTAATGTTTCATAGCTCATGAGGAAGTATGTGGTGTTTAACTTTCAACCTTGTCATTTACTCTTGACGGACTTTCATTATGGACTAGTGGCACATCCGCTTATCCAATAATTTTGCAAAAAGAGCTGGCAATGGGGTTCCCAGCCCGATTAATCAAACTTCATTAATAATTCTCTTCACATGTTTTGCTCTGATTCATCAGTAAGCAACTTAATTTTGCAAATAGGCACTCCTCCATGGTATGTGATTGATGGAAGGCACCCGAGGATTCGGTTAGCCATGGCTTGTGTAAGCAAAGGTTGGGGGAGTGTCACTCATAATAAAACTAAAATACATGTGTAAACAAAAGAGAAGAGGGATGATCTACCTTGCTCGGTAGAGATAACGTCCTTCATGGGAGCCGCTCTTGAAAGTCCGGTTGGCGAGGTAGTTGGTGTACCCATTACCATTCGTTGACAACAACAAACACCTCTCAAAATAATTTTACTCCTGTTTTAAAAATGAAAAGCTCTAGCGCATGTTAATCCCTGCTTCCCTCTGCGAAGGGTCAATCTTTTACTTTTATGTTGTGTCTCCATCCTTTCTTTGAGCACTATCTTGAGAGCACAACTGTCATTCTTAGTATAATATGCTTGTCCCAAAATATGATTGATTGCGGTATAACTTTGATGCTTTTATCTTTGACAATCACTATTTCTAGTCTTTCTATGAACTTCAGAGGTGCCTGGGCATTTATGTTTTGCTGATCAAATATGGGCAAGCGAGATACCACTTTATCATACTCTTTTATGAACATTGCAATCCTGCTTATAGACATGATTCATGATGCTTATTATTAATCGTTGGTACCTTTCCATGTTAACCAAGGTCAACCATTCATAATCATCATTTGGGAAAATGATTTAAATGAGGTAGAGTACCTCATGCAATTTAACACCACTTTTATCATGATTTAACATCATCAAGTAATTCAATATTAGATTATGTAGACCATGGTCACTACCTCATATTAAGTTACTTGGGACAAGATTGAAATGAGAGCAAGCCTCTCATAAGATTTAACACATAGTTTTGGACAATATCAATTGACTAGAAATAGCCATAGAGCCATTATATAATATAGACCATGATCACACAAAGTAACCATGTGATATTTTTACATAAACATGTAGTGTAGGTGTAATGTGATTTATGAGAGTTGAAATCAACTCAAAATCATTTTTGGTTGATTTTTAATAATTGTTTGAAGTTGCAAAATTCCCTGTCTTGTTATTTTTGTCACATTAATTCTACAAAGAACCAGTGGGGTTGGATAGATCTTTTCCCTAGCTTTCCAACCATATGAAATTCATCAAATTTGGTTGAGCCAATTGATATGTCCAAAACGTATCTACTTTCCCGAACACTTTTGCTATTGGTTTGCCTCTAATTTGTGTTTTGGATACAACTAACGCGGACTAATGCTGTTTTCAGCAGAATTGCTCTGGTGTCTTGTTTTTGTGCAGAAATTCAACTTTCGGGAAAATCCTCGGAATTTATATCAATGGGCCTATTTTACAAGAATACTCAGGGAGCCAGAAGGGCAAGCCAGGTGGGGGCCCGAGGGCCCCACACACCAGGCCGGCGCGACCCAGGGGGGGCGCGCCGCCCTAGTGTGTGGCCCCATCGGCTGGCCTCCGACGCCCCCCTCTGGACTACTTAAGGGGTTCGATCTAAAAATCGCGAGGAAGAAGTCGAAGTTGTCAGAACCCCTCCAGAACGCCGCCACATCGCGAAACTCCGTCTCGGGGGCCAGAAGTCTCCGTTCTGGCACTCCACCGGGACGGGGAATTGGAGGAGATCATCGCCATCATCATCACCGACGCCTCTCCATCGACCAGCCATGTTTCCCCCATCCATGTGTGAGTAATTCCCCCGCTGTAGGCTGAAGGGGATGGTAGGGATTGGATGAGATTGGTCATGTAATAGCATAAGATCGTTAGGGCATAGTGCCTAGTGTCCGTAATTGGTACTTTGATGATATTGTTGCAACTTGTTATGCTTAATGCTTGTCACTAGGGCCCGAGTGCCATGATCTTAGATCTGAACATGTTATTGTTTCATCATGATATTCATTGTTTTATGATCTTACCTGCAAGTTGTATACGCATGTCGCTGCCCGGAACCAAAGGCCCCGAAGTGATAGAAATCGGGACAACCGGAGGGGGTGGTAGTGATGTGAGGATCACATGTGTTCACGGAGTGTTAATGCTTTGCTCCGGTACTCTATTAAAAGGAGTACCTTAATATCCAGTAGATTCCCTAGAGGCCCGGCTGCCACCGGCTGGTAGGACAAAAGATGTTGTGCAAGTTTCTCATTGCGAGCACGTACGACTATATATGGAAAACATGCCTATTGATTACTTTGTACTTGGACACCGTTTTATTATTATCTGGAAATGCCCTGCTTTGATTGTTACATGAGTTTCTCTCATCCATGCAACGCCCGTTATCCGTCCCCGTGCCTACAGTATTTTAATCCTGCTGTTTACTATAATCACTACTGCTGTCTGTGTTACTCTGCTGCTGTTATTTCATTACTGCTCTATCGCTATAAAACTGTTACTACTGATAAACTCTTGCGAGCAAGTCCGTTTCCAGTGCAGCTGAATTGACAACTCCGATGTTAAGGCTTTCAAGTATTCTTTGTCTCCCCTTGTGTCGAATCAATAAATTGGGTTTTACTACCCGCGAAGACTGCTGCGATCCCCTATACTTGTGGGTTATCACCAATCTGATTCTATTTAAATTTGAAAAAGCATATGAGAGCTAATTGATTTAAAACCAAAAATTCAAATTTGAATCGTGGGCCAGCGCGGGAAATCTAAACGGGCTGAAACGGTTTGAACATAGAAAACCATCCCACCACGCGTCCAGCACGCGTGGTCTTCCTGACAGGGTGGGCTCCACCTGTCAGCGACACATAACACAGCGAAACGATACGTTTGATTTGAGCCACACAATCAGAAGGGGATCGAGAGGCTCAGAGACGTCGTTGTCTCCGGCGAGAAATGGGTACTGGCGTGGCGAGGCTAGGGGTTCGGCGAGCTCACCGGTGCTCCAGCAAGGGTTGGCAGTGTGCGCGAGGACGATGTCGACGAAGGCGAAGCTCCTGGTACCGGCGGCGCGTCCTGGGGCAGCTCCAATCAACGGCGAGCTTCTGCGGCGGTCACGGGCTCCGACGATCAAATTGATGGGCTTTGGTGGATAATGTTGAGCAGAGAGGGGTCGAGGAGGTTGAGAGAGGAGAGGGGAAGGTGCTGGTGTGGAGAATTGAGCGAGAGGAGCTCGCTATTTATAGCGGCGGAATGGGACCGAGGTGCTGCGGCGAGGTCGACAATGGGGTGAGGGCTACAGGTCGCTATCGAGCTAGGGGAGGGCGCGGTGTTGTTCAGCACGTCCTGGCGGTCCTCTTGGCGGCAACGGCGAGGTTGGGCGGTGCCTAATTTGGTCGGGCGCGTGCGAGCATCTGCGCGGCAGTGGCGGGATTTTGCTTCGTCTCCGGCGACGGCGGGCGTGGGTCGGGGAAGCGAGGATGTCCGTGGTGTTCCTGGTGCAGCGGGGAAGCTCAAGGCAAAGAAAGGGGGTCCAGGGGTGGTCTGCATCACCTTGGCGACGCGTGCCTGTGGCGCGCTCCGTCGTGCCCACGTCGACGTGGCCATGCACGTCCTGGCGACACAGGGCGTCGCGGGCGCGTCCATGTCTGGGCCGTGTCAAGCTCTCCTCGACCCAGGGCAGGTACCAGCGGATTCAGGGGATCAAGGGGGAGCAGTAGGGCATGGTGGCTAGGGTTGGAGAGGAGGAGAGTGAGAGGGAGCATGTGGCATGGGTGACATGGCCGGCATGCCATTGGCATGGCCATGTCTGGCCTTGTCTAGGGTTAGGCAAGTAGGGCATTGTCTTTGGAGGGAACAAGGAGACAGGGTAGAAGCAAGTTGGCTTCAAATTTGGGCCAAACACTATTCAGAATAGTGAAATTTGATTTGGTTAAATTTGGTTCACCAAGTGTTTGATACAATGGCCGCATGAAATGAAGTTTGAAAATTTTGAATGAAACTTGTTGGACTTGCTTCATGTGATAAAAGACACACAATGGTGGTGGTGGTTTTCAAAATTAAAAAGAATTGCAAAATTTCAAATTGGGTATGATGTTGAATCTGTTAAAAAGTTCCAACTTTGCTTGAGCATAACTTTAGATCTAGGATGAATTTGCAGGGGTGGTCTTTACCAAAGTTCTTCAACTTGATGTGGTCTTGGATGAGGTGCAAAGAGTTAGATTTGTTTGGTTTAAAAATCTATTAATACAGAGGCTCAAAGTAGGCATCAGGCTAAAATTGGCAGATTTGACCATTAGTGCATGTGAGCACAATTTGATTTCAAATTTGATTTGATTTGAGTTTCTTTGATTCCAAAAGTGTTTATAAGTGTTTAGTAACATTATACAACTAATGGTGCGAGCCAAAATGGTCTAGGTTGAAGATTTGCAAAAATGGCATAAACCATATGTGAGGGTTTTGTGAATTTTCCATTTTCTTTATTTTCATCCTTTTTGATTTGCTTTCTGATCTTCTAAGGATCAAGTTAGGGTTTTAGATGTTAAGCATCATCACACAAACAAACATCATGGCAATCTCATACAATAATGCACCAAACCTTATGCATGGCACTAAATGCAATTAAAAGTTTTTGTTGGTTCTAAATTTTGAGTATTTGACATTCTTCTTCTTCATTGATTTGAAATTTGGGATGTTACACAAGCTAAAGACGAACATCCTTCTTCTCCGGTCAAGGAGAAGTAAAAATCTTGTTCATGTGGGATAGTTATAAACACTACTTCATTTTGGCCCCTTCGAGGGTTTGCGATATAACTTAAATATTCGAAGTAGCTAGGACGAAACGAGTGCATGGGCGGAAAAAACTTATCCTGCTATCCATTTTATTATATATGCATGTTTCGTTATTTGAAAGCAAGTGCTAGTTTCTAAGTTTTTCGGCTTGCTTATTTGACCTTCTACGAGCCGGAAGATCTTTAGCCGGAAATGCTCGCTGACGGCGACGAAGCCCAATGGCGATCCGTCAATAACCGCGGAAACAAGGCCCCAGCCGAGGTGCCGGAAGTCGCTACTAGGAATCCATAAGGTCGCAACGAAAAACTCATCCACCAGAAAACTTAAAGTCACGTCCTAATGGACGATTTTGAAAATCACAACTTTCATACACGCCTAGGCGGGAACATCCAACTCTGCGGTTTTAGTTGGAAAACATACACGATCCATAAAATGAACAAGTAAAGGAGGTAAAAGACTCAAAGAGTGAACCGTATGCTTTACTTCATCGATCATGTATCATAACTATTACAAAGTATGTAAAGTTAAAATTGCTAAGTGTGGAAAGGACGTAGTTGTGCTATATTCCAGGGACGGTTTGTTTCATCGTATACGTCACCCGGATCCTCCCTCTTGAGTTTCTGATGACAGTTGGCAGGTCTATCCTTTAACTCACGAATATCAACGAGGTAGTAAGATCCGTTATGCAGCACTTTGCTAACGACGAAAGGTCCTTCCCATGGAGATTGCAACTTATGCTCTTTCACCTGCCGAAGGCGGAGGACCAAGTCACCTTCCTTAAACAAGTGGTTCCGAACTCGACGGCTATGATAGCGTCGGAGTTTTTGCTGGAAGATGGTGGAACGTTGATCAGCTAGGTTCCGAGCTTCTTCGAGCAGGTCCACATATAGCTGTTGAGCATCATCAGCAGTTTCTTCATTGTAGGCGGAAACTCGCGGGGAATCATGGATGATGTCGGAGGGTAGCACAGCTTCAGATCCAGATACTAGGAAGAAAGGTGTGAATCCAGTCGATCTGTTAGGGGTAGTTCGTAAACTCCACAGAACAGAATCTAACTCCTCAGCCCAAGCTCCGGCTGCTTGTTGCAGCGGTTCTTCAAGGCGAGGTTTGATTCTAGCTAGTATGAGGCCGTTGGCTCGTTCGACCTGCCCATTGGATTGTGGGTGAGCCACAGAGGCAAGGTCAAGCTGAATCCCTACGTCATTGCAATAATCCTTCAGTTCTCCCTGTGCGAAGTTTGTGCCATTGTCTGTGATAATGCTGTGTGGGATGTCGTATCTCACTACGAAGCTGCAAACAAATTTTAGTGTCGTAGCACCATCGGCTTTTCTCACTGGCTTTGCCTCAATCCACTTACTGAAATTTTCAATAGCGACCAAGAGGTACTCAAAACCACCAGGAGATGATTTCTTCAATTTTCCGACCATGTCAGTGATAGGGATGGTCTTCAGCTCCTGAGCTGGAGCGTTTGGTTGAGTAGGGTAGTACTGGCAACCTCGACAAGTTTTGACTATCTTTTCAACATCTTCTTTAGTTGTTAGCCAGTAAAAACCTTGCCGGAAAGCTTTTGCAACGAGGAACCTGGGAGCGGCGTGATGCTCGCAATCACCTTGGTGGATCTCTCTGAGGATTTTGATGCCATCTTGATTGGAGATGCATTTCAGAAATACCCCGTTTGCACTTTGTTTATAGAGCTGTCCATCGACTATTGTGTAGGATCTTGCTCGTCTGACGACCTATCGTGCGAGGACTTCATCCTCCGGCAACTTCTGGTCGATGAGGTAATCCAGGAAAGGTTAGGTCCAAGCTTGAGCGATAACCATCACTTCCTTAGCCGGAGATACCGCCACATCTGGGTTTTATGGTTTAGCGCCCTTTATTGAGGGTGTCCGTAGGTGCTCGAGGAAAATACCATGCGGAATAGGTTTCCTGTCGGATCCGAGCTTAGACAGCATATCTGCCACTGTGTTGTCATCTCTCCTAACGTACTTTACTTCGTATCCGAGGAAGCACTTGGCGATCTCGTCAACTTCATCTCTGTAAGCCGCCATAACGGAGTTTCTGGCGTTCCAGGTTCCGGCTACTTGTTGTGCCACCAGGTCGGAATCTCCGCAACATATGATGTGCTTGATCCCAATTTCCTTAGCAATGCACAGACCATGTAGTAGAGCCTCATATTCCGCGATGTTGTTGGTAGCTTCGAAGTGAATCTGCAAAACGTACTGCAGTTCTTCTCCGGTTGGTGACTTCAGGGAAACTCCAGCCCCTGAGCCTTGATGCTGCTTGGATCCGTCAAAGTGCATGACCCAAGCTTCAGGTTCTTGCACAGGTGTGCCCTCCGGCGCTTCAGTCCAATCGACAAAGAAATCCGCCAAAATTTGGACTTGATCGAAGACCTGGCTTTGTAGTTGACGTCGAAGGCGAAAAGTTCTATCCCCCACTTCGCTACTCGCCCTGTTGCATCAGCGTTGTTGATGATTGTCGACAATGGAGCTTTGCTCACAACTGTCATGGGGTGCTCCTGGAAGTAATGTCTCAGCTTCCGGCTACCTAGGAATGCTCCGTAGGCTAGCTTTTGAAAGTGAGGGTATCTTTGCTTGGATTCCGTCAGGACCTCGCAAATGTAATAGACTGGTCTTTGGACTCCATACTCATGACCTTCTTCCTTTCGCTCCACCACAATAACGAGACTGATGACCTTGTTGGAAGCTACCAGGTAGAGGAGCATAGGCTCTGACTCATCCGGAACTGCCAAGATAGGCGGGGAAGAGAGTATATCCTTCAACCCCTGAAGTGTTGCATCAGCTGCATCATCTCAGACAAAAAAATTTTGTTTTCTTCAGCAGTTTGTACAAAGGTAGTGCCTTCTCGCCAAGACGGCTAACAAATCTACTGATTACAGCAACGCAACCAGTTAATCGTTGCACATATTTGAGACAAGTTGGCCTCTTGATGTTCAGGATAGCCTTGATTTTTTCCGGCTTTACTTCAATGCCTATGTGAGATACAATGAAGCCAAGGAGTTTTTTGGTTGGCACGAAAAAGACGCACTTTAGCGGATTCAACATCATCTTGTACCGTCGGAGATTTTCAAATTTTTCCGTGAGGTCCCTGATCAAGTCGGATCCTTTCCGGGTCATGACCGCGATATCATCGATGTAAGCGTGCACGTTCCGGCCAATTTGGTCCTTCAGGCATCGCTGCATCGTACGCTAGTAGGTGGCACCTGCATTTTTCAAACCAAAAGGCATGGTGACATAGCAGTAAGTGCCAAAAGGTGTGATGAACGAGGTCGTCTTTTGGTCGGACTTCTTCATCCGGATCTGGTGATATCCGGAATATGCGTCAAGAAAACACAGAAGTTCCGCCCCTGCCGTCGAATCAATGACTTGGTCAATGTGCGGCAAGGGGAACGGATCCTTTGGACAATGCTTATTCAAGCCGGAGTAATCGATGCACATTCTTAGTATTTCAGAATTCTTTTTGGGTACAAGGACGGGGTTTGTGACCCAATCAGTATGGATAACTTCTACTACAAATCCCGCCTCTAGTAACTTTGCTAATTCCATCCCTATGGCGCGGCGCTTCTTATCTCCAAAACATCGCATAGCTTACTTCACCAGTTTTGCACCTGGATTTATGTTGAGGTAGTGCTCGGCGAGTTCCCTTGGTACTCCGGACATGTCAGAAGGTTGCCATGCAAAGATATCCATGTTAGCTCGCATGAACTCGACGAGCGCGTCTTCCTATTTGGAATCTAGGCCAGCTCCGACAGACACTTGCTTGGAACTGTCGCTGTGGTGACCCGGCATACCACTGCATGGTGTAGTATGCAAGTCTGATATAACACCAATGAAACACCGTTCCACTAGTATTATATCGCTCAGAGTGGTACAACAGAAACATATGCGGGTCCAAGGTATGTCTATAGAATTACAACATTGACTCTATTACATAAGATCAAGACAAAGCCTCCTACTTTACAATGAGGTAAAACTGCAGATAACTCCAGAAGAACGACTCGTAGTCTAATCCTATCACGAACTCTATTTGTAGAGTTTTTAACTAGCTATATAGGCTAAGAATAGATTCTAGCTAAATAGGAGCTAGATTTAGGAAGCTAGTTCCCTTCTATGGCTAAACTAGGTTTTCTCCATGTTGGATGTGGTATCTGACTCCTCTGACAGGGTCCTGTCTCTTGAAGTAGTTGTTGACTCCTCGGCCTTCAAGTTGCACTGTAGATCCTCCTTCGATGCCTCCATATCTAAGCAGGGGATTTAAGAGTGGGATGAGTACGAGCGTACTCAACAAGTTCATTATAGGAAAGAGGTGTTTAATGCACTAGCTACAGCATTAGACCGGAAAGTCTAATACCAATGCAGGTTTTCATAACCATTTCTTCAAAAGGTTGCTTTTATTCGGAAGAACTATGTCCGTCAGCCTTCACCGGTTTACTAGAACTTCATGGAGCTCCTTTCCGGCCGCGTTCGCAGCTCCATATCCCGGAACGAGGAGTGACAGGTCACGATTCATTACACTCGCGAGAGGTGTGTTGCTTTACCCATAAGAGATCTTAACCTTGGTGCCAACCGGGCATATTCCCCGTCCACACTTCCTATGGTGTGAGGTCCGGTATTAGGTCTAGCCAATCATGTTCCTCCGCTACCTCGAACACCCACCCGTTGCTGCAATCTCTGACCCTGGGTCCACGCCGGTCCCATTATTCCCATATATTTCAGGGTGGACCCCAACCACGACGTCAATGCAGGGCTCTACCATACATTCCTACGCCGGCAGTTGCAACCCATCATAGACCTCATTACCGTTGGGACTTCTACGGGTTCCCACCCCTGCATCATGTCTCTCGAGATCATGTGCACCCAGTAATGAGCATCCGTTGATGAACGAGAGGTGGAAACACTTTTGACTACTCCGTCCCACTCCGGATCTTATGGTTAACACGGGTATTACGGCACAAGAATCACTGGATGACATTTGTTGTCTAATCCTAGATGGATATAAACCCTTGCAATGGAACCTCCACCATATCAACACAATCCATGGTTCCATTGCCCACCACATAGTCATATTCATAGTTATGAAAATAGTGGTTTTGGTTTTTATGCAATAGTGATAAACATAGTACTTTGCAAGTAATTTGATAAAAATACTCAAATGGCATGAGCAAGTGATGAACTTGCCTTTCTTGACTGCAAGATTATGCAGACAAGGTCTTCGATGCGTAATAACTCCAAATTCTGAAATAGCATCATCGTCCGGTAAGGACGATGTTTAAAAGATTGGCAAGGATGCAATAATGCATAAGAATGAGATGCCATCGCTCTAAGCGTGACCTAACCCCGATGATTTAGGATTAGTGAGTGGTAATGATCAATTCAGGGTGTGTTGCACTTTTAGAGTGATTCACAAACAAGGTTCTTATTCAGGTGTGATTACTTGGTATTATAAACATGTGTTGCAATATATCATAGCAATAACATTAATAGCACACAACAATAAGATTTGGTGTAATCCTAACATGTAATGAATAGTGGTTGGTTTTAGCACTATATGTCATGGTTAATGATTGATTATTATATATACTTCAAAAAGAATAACTTTTGAAGAACATGTTCTTGAATAAAGAACAAGTATAATAATCAGGGTTGTGGAGTTCTATGGTTTATTATGGGTTCCAACTAGTTTCTAGGGTAAGTATTAGATGGATCCCAACAATGTTGGATTCATCAACACCTAGGGCTTGTAAGGTTGAATTAAGCCCGGGAATTCTAAGCAATTGTTCATACAAGGTTGCTATCAGGATTGGTTCATCTTATTGGTGATAGCTAGCTAGAGTTTATAGGTCCTTATAAGCAGGGTTGATGATGATTCTTTATTTACTTCAAAAGAATAACTTTTGAAGAACATACTTCTTAAGTAATAAGAAGTATCTCAATTAGAGTTGAGGTTGACTAGGTTTTACTGTTGGTTCTATTAAGTAAGGAATATTTGGCTCCTAAATGGGTTGGTTGATAAGTATCCAACACTGGTAGGGTTTAGTGGAATATGGTTAGGTAATGCTCAGGATTTGGCATAGTTGCTCCTGAGGTTCATCACATTGGTGTGATGCTAAGTAGGAATGATTAAGGATGATGACTTTGGTAATAGGATCTAGGGTTCACACTTGGTTGGCCCTACTTGATTATTCAGGGCTGATGAAGATGAACACATGGGATACCCATATATTAGTGATAGGTCTTCTACATTTTATGTGGCCAAGACAAGTATTTAGTTGCTATTAGGGTTATATGCTTTGAAAGAAGGTACCATGATCACATGTTCTAACCTAGGTTTAGGTTTAGAGGCAATTTAGGGTTCACATGTGATAACGGAACTTAGGGTTCCTAATGGTATTAGGGTTTTAGGGTTTCTCATAAAATGATAGGTTTCTAGTTTTCTCCCTTATGGAACTACGGTTTTCTAATTACCTTAAAATTCTTGAAGTAATAACTTGTTTGCAGAGTTAAAGTTATTAATAATTTTGAATTAAAAATAATATTTGATTTGGTATTTTCTTATTTTTAAAGAGATAATAATTAAGATAATTATTAATCAGGGTTTAAATCCCTCTAATAAGGATTTAACAAATTAACAAATAAAGCAAGTAAATTTTAATGTTTTCTTTATTTATTTACTAGTTTTATTTAATTTAGAAAGTTTTCCTAATTATTGAATTTTAATTGCATTTTGAATTAAAAGAAAAGGCTTAATTAACAAGTATTAAATAATTTTATTTTTATTAAAAATAAAAATTTCATTTTATATTTTTATGGGATAGAGTTTATTTTTCTAAGAATTTTAATATCTTATATTTATTTTTCTGAGTTATATTGGATTTTATATGATTTTGCAAAGTTGCAGTAATTGATGAATTGGAATTTAAACAGAAAAATGACTAAGTGTACCCGGGTGAGTTTCACCCAGGACCACTGACGAGTGGCCCAACGGTCCATTTTAGCTGCCACGCGATATTGACCAAAGTCAAAATCGCTGGCATGGCACGGGCTACTGGCCGGCGCAAACGGCGACGATCGCCGGCGATTACGTGCGCGAGAGGACGGCCGACTGGGTGCTCTAGAACTAGCACACCGAGGCGAACCAGATGGTGGCGGCGCCGCTCCGAAATGGTCGCCGGAGCGTGGCCGTCGACGAGGTGCTGCGGCGGCGCACGGTGACTAACGGTGACAGGGCTCTACGGCGCGACCTAGGGCTCGATAGGATGCTCAAAAGACGTGCAAGATCACCTGGAAGCTTATTGTAGGGTCGTCGGTGTTGATTGGAGATGGAGGCGTCACGGCGGTCGCCATTTCCCTCGCGGTACTACGGAAGGGAACGGCCGAATTCGCCCTCTACCGAGCTCCCCTTGACGTGTGGCTGCACCAGATGAACTAGGACGTCGAGGCGCTCCTACTGAGCTCAACGGCGGGCTCTGGGGTGGTCTGAAACGGTGGGGCGAGATGGTCTCCGGCGAGCTAGGGTTTCGGATTTTGGGCGCAAACGAGACGAAGAGAGGGAATGGAAGGGCTTCTGCGCCTTTTATACGAGCTTCGGCGTGTGCTGGCGGTCAGCGTCGGCGGCGGCGACCGCGGGACGTGTCCTTCCCGTCGCGGTGTCGACCTCCTGTGCGCGCAGTGGAGAAGACGAAGACGATGACCTTCGTCTCGTCCTTATCCACGACGAAACGGTACGTGGGTCGGATTTTGATGGTGGACTGGGTCGTGCTGATGGGTGATACGTCTCGAACGTATCTATAATTTCTGATGTTCCATGCTTGTTTTATGACAATATCTACATGTTTTGTTCACACTTTATGATGATGTTATGCGTTTTCTGGAACTAACCTATTGACGAGATGCCGAAGTGCCGGTTCTCGTTTTCTACGTTGTTTTTGGTTTCAGAAATCCTAGTAAGGAAATATTCTCGGAATTGGACGAAATCAACGCCCAGCATCTTAGAATTGCATGAAGCTTCCAGAACACCCGAGAGCCGCCAGAGGGGGCCACAGGCCCCCCAGATGATAGGCTGGCGCGGCCAGGGGGTGGGCCGCGCCCCCCCTACTGTGTCGTCGCCTCGTCGACCTTCCGACTCCGCCTCTTCGCCTATATAAAGGTCCCTGACCTAAAACATCGATACGGAAAAGCCACGGTACGAGAAACCATCCAGAGCCGCCGCCATCGCGAAGCCAAGATCTGGGGGACAGGAGTCTCTGTTCCGGCACGCCGCCGGGACGGGGAAGTGCCCCCGGAAGGCTTCTCCATCGACAACACCGCCATCTTCATCACCGCTGCTTGTCTCCCATGAGGAGGGAGTAGTTCTCCATCGAGGCTAAGGGCTGTACCGGTAGCTATGTGGTTAATCTCTCTCCCTATGTACTTCAATACAATGATCTCATGAGCTGCCTTACATGATTGAGATTCATATGATGATGCTTGTAATCTAGATGTCGTTATGCTAGTCAGGTGAATTTTACTTATGTGATCTCCGGAGACTCCTTGTCCCACGTGTGTAAAGGTGACAGTGTGTGCACCGTGTGGGTCTCTTAGGCTATATTTCACAGAATACTTATTCGCTGTTATGGATAGCATAGTGAAGTGCTTATTTATATCCCTTTATGATTGCAATGTGTTTTGTATCACAATTCATCTATGTGCTACTCTAGTGATGTTATTAAAGTAGTCTATTCCTCCTGCACGGTGTAATGGTGACGAGTGTGTGCATCGTGTAGTACTTGGCGTAGGTTATGATTGTAATCTCTTGTAGATTATGAAGTTAATTATTGCTATGATAGTATTGATGTGATCTATTCCTCCTTCATAGTGTGATGGTGACAGTGTGCATTCTATGTTAGTACTTGGTTTAGTTGTGTTGATCTATCATGCACTCTAAGGTTATTTAAACATGAATATCGAATATTGTGGAGCTTGTTAACTCCGGCATTGAGGCTTCGTGTAATCCTACGCAATTAGTGGTGTTCATCATCCAACAACAGTGTAGAGTATAGCATTTATCTATTTTGTTATGTGATCAATGTTGAGAGTGTCCACTAGTGAAAGTATAATCCCTAGGCCTTGTTCCTAAATACTGCAATCATCGCTGCTTGTTTACTGTTTTACTACATCTGTACTGCCTGCAATATTACCACCATCAATCACACGCCAGTTGTAGCATCAAGCTATTTTCTGGTGCCGTTACTACTGCTCATATTCATTCATACCACCTGTATTTCACTATCTCTTCGCCGAACTAGTGCACCTATACATCTGACAAGTGTATTAGGTGTGTTGGGGACACAAGAGACTTCTTGCTTTGTGGTTGCGGGGTTGCATGAGAGGGATATCTTTGACCTCTTCCTCCACGAGTTCGATAAACCTTGGGTGATCCACTTAAGGGAAAACTTGCTGCTGTTCTACAAACCTCTGCTCTTGGAGGCCCAACACTGTCTACAGGAAAAGAAGCGTGAGTAGATATCAAGCACTTTTCTGGCGCCGTTGCCGGGGAGGAAAGGTAAAAGGTACTCACACTCCGGATCTCAGCTACTAAGCTATTTTTCGGCGCCGTTGTAAGTACTCGAAGCTATTTCCTTTAGATCCTGCAATTGCATCTTTTTGTTTCTTGTTTTACACTAGTTTGGCATAATGGAAAGCAACATGGAGCTTTTTATTCTTTTTCCTGAGTTAAGACATGGATGGTTTGATGCGAAAATTAAAAAACCCATGGAACATATTAGTATGAACACTTTGAACACCATTGTTGCTAATGATATGGAAAATTCTAAGCTTGGGGAAGCTGGTTTTGATGAGCATGATCTTTTTAGTCCCCCAAGCATTGAGGAGAAAATTTTCTTTGATGATACTTTGCCTCCTATTTATGATGATTATAATGATAGTAGTCTTTTGGTGCCGCCTGTTATGGAGGATAAATTTGATTATGATTACAATATGCCTCCTATATTTGAAGATGAGAATAATAATGATAGCTACCTTGTTGAATTCGCTCCCACTATTACTAATAAAATTGATTATGCTTATGTGGAGAGTAATAATTTTATGCATGAGACTCATGATAAGAATGTTTCATTGATAGTTATATTGTTGAGTTTGCTCATGATGCTGCTGAAAGTTATTATGAGAGAGGAAAATATGGTTGTAGAAATTTTCATGTTACTAAAACACCTCTCTATGTGCTGAAATTTTTGAAGCTACACTTGTTTTGTCTTCCTATGATATTCACTTTGCTCTTCATGAACTTGTTTATTTACAAGATCCCTATGCATAGGAAGCATGTTAGACTTAAATGTGTTTTGAATTTGCTTCTTGATGCTCTCTTTTGTTTCAACTCTCATCTTTATGAGTGCATCATTAAAATTACTGAGCCCATCTTAATGGCTATAAAGAAAGCACTTCTTGGGAGATAACCCATGTGTTTATTTTACTACTGCACATTTATTTTATATTTGAGTCTTGGAAGTTGTTACTACTGTAGCAACCTCTCCTTATCTTTATTTTATTGCATTGTTGTGCCAAGTAAAGTCTTTGATAGTAAGGTTCATACTAGATTTGGATTACTGCGCAGAAACAGATTTCTTGTTGTCACGAATCTGGGCCTAATTCTCTGTAGGTAACTCAGAAAATTATGCCAATTTACGTGAGTGATCCTCAGATATCGAAACTTTCATTCGATTTGAGCATTTTCATTTGAGCAAGTCTGGTGCCTCTTAGAAATTCTTCTTTACGAACTGTTCTGTTTTGACAGATTCTGCCTTTTATTTCGCATTGCCTGTTTTGCTATGCTTGATGGATTTTTAGATTCCATTAACTTTCAGTAGCTTTGTGCAATGTCCAGAAGCGTTAAGAATGATTATGTCACCTCTGAACATGTAAATTTTAATTGTGCACTAACCCTCTAATGAGTTGTTTTGAGTTTGGTGTGGAGGAAGTTTTCAAGGATCAAGAGAGGAGGACGATACAATATGATCAAGGAGAGTGAAAGCTCTAAGCTTGGGGATGCCCCGGTGGTTCACCCCTGCATATTTCAAGAAGACTCAAGCGTCTAACCTTGGGGATGCCTGATACGCGTACAGCACGCGTCCGTTGGGAACCCCAAGAGGAAGGTGTGATGCGTACAGCGGCAAGTTTTCCCTCAGTATGAAACCAAGGTTTATCGAACCAGTAGGAGCCAAGAAGCACGTTGAAGGTTGATGGCGGCGGGATGTAGTGCGGCGCAACACCAGAGATTCCGGCGCCAACGTGGAACCTGCACAACACAACCAAAGTACTTTGCCCCAACGAAACAGTGAGGTTGTCAATCTCACCGGCTTGCTGTAACAAAGGATTAGATGTATAGTGTGGATGATGATTGTTTGCAGAAAATAGTAAAACAGTATTGCGGTTGATTGTATTTCAGTATAGAGAATTGGACCGGGGTCCACAGTTCACTAGAGGTGTCTCTCCCATAAGATAAATAGCATGTTGGGTGAACAAATTATAGTTGGGAAATTGACAAATAAAGAGGGCATGACCATGCACATACATATTATGATGAGTATTGTGAGATTTAATTGGGCATTACGACAAAGTACATAGACCGCTATCCAGCATGCATCTATGCCTAAAAAGTCCACCTTCGAGGTTATCATCCGAACCCCTCCGGTATTAAGTTGCTAACAACAGACAATTGCATTAAGTATTGCGCGCAATGTAATCAGTGACTACATCCTTGAACATAGCACCAATGTTTTATCCCTAGTGGCAACAGCACATCCATAATCTTAGAGATTTCTGTCACTTCCCCAGATTCACGGAGACATGAACCCACTAACGAGCATAAATACTCCCTCTTGGAGTTACAAGCATCTACTTGGCCAGAGCATCTACTAGTAACGGAGAGCATGCAAGATCATAAACAACACATAGACATAACTTTGATAATCAACATAACAAGTATTCTCTATTCATCGGATCCCAACAAACGCAACATATAGAATTACAGATAGATGATCTTGATCATGTTATGCAGCTCACAAGATCCGACCATGAAGCACAATGAGGAGAAGACAACCATCTAGCTACAGCTATGGACCCATAGTCCAGGGGTAGACTACTCACACATCACTCCGGAGGCGACCATGGCGGCGTAGAGTCCTCCGGGAGATGAATCCCCTCTCCGGCAGGGTGCCGGAGGCGATCTCCTGAATCCCCCGAGATGGGATTGGCGGCGGCGGCGTCTCAGTAAGGTTTTTCGTATCGTGGCTCTCGGTACTGGGGGTTTCGCGACGGAGGCTATTTGTAGGCGGAAGGGCAGGTCAAGAGGCGGCACGAGGGGCCCACACCCTAGGTCGGCGCGGCCAGGGCTTGGGCCGCGCCGCCCTATGGTGTCGCCACCTCGTGGCCCCACTTCATCTCCTCTTCGGTCTTCTGGAAGCTTCGTGGCAAAATAGGACCCTGGGCGTTGATTTCGTCCAATTCCGAGAATATTTCGTTACTAGGATTTCTGAAACCAAAAACAGCGAGAACAACAGCAATCGGCACTTCGGCATCTTGTTAATAGGTTAGTTCCGGAAAATGCACGAATATGACATAAAGTGTGCATAAAACATGTAGATATCATCAATAATGTGGCATGGAACATAAGAAATTATCGATACGTCGGAGACGTATCAGCATCCCCAAGCTTAGTTACGCTCGTCCCGAGCGGGTAAAACGATAACAAAGATAATTTTCGGAGTGACATGCCATCATAACCTTGATCATACTATTTGTAAAGCATATGTAGTGAATGCAGCGATCAAAACAATGTATATGACATGAGTAAACAAGTGAATCATATAGCAAAGACTTTTCATGAATAGCACTTCAAGACAAGCATCAATAAGTCTTGCATAAGAGTTAACTCATAAAGCAATAATTCAAAGTAAAGGCATTGAAGCAACACAAAGGAAGATTAAGTTTCAGCGGTTGCTTTCAACTTGTAACATGTATATCTCATGGATATTGTCAACATAGAGTAATATAATAAGTGCAATATGCAAGTATGTAGGAATCAATGCACAGTTCACACAAGTGTTTGCTTCTTGAGGTGGAGAGAAATAGGTGAACTGACTCAACATTGAAAGTAAAAGAATGGTCCTTCAAAGAGGAAAGCATCGATTGCTATATTTGTGCTAGAGCTTTGATTTTGAAAACATGAAACAATTTTGTCAACGGTAGTAATAAAGCATATGTATCATGTAAATTATATCTTACAAGTTGCAAGCCTCATGCATAGTATACTAATAGTGCCCACACCTTGTCCTAATTAGCTTGGACTACCGGATCATCGCAATGCACATGTTTTAACCAAGTGTCACAAAGGGGTACCTCTATGCCGCCTGTACAAAGGTCTAAGGAGAAAGCTCGCATTGGATTTCTCGCTATTGATTATTCTCAACTTAGACATCCATACCGGGAAAACATAGACAACGAGATAATGGACTCCTCTTTTATGCATAAGCATGTAACAACAATTAATAATTTTCTCATATGAGATTGAGGATATTGTCCAAAACCGAAACTTCCACCATGAATCATGGCTTTAGTTAGCGGCCCAATGTTCTTCTCTAACAATATGCATGCTTAACCATAAGGTGGTAGATCTCTCTTACTTCGGACAAGACGAACATGCATAGCAACTCACATGATATTCAACAAAGAATAGTTGATGGCGTCCCCAGGAACATGGTTATCGCACAACAAGCAACTTAATAAGAGATAAAGTGCATAAGTACATATTCAATACCACAATAGTTTTTAAGCTATTTGTCCCATGAGCTATATATTGTAAGGTGAATGATGGAATTTAAAGGTAGCACTCAAGCAATTTACTTTGGAATGGCGGAGAAATACCATGTAGTAGGTAGGTATGGTGGACACAAATGGCATAGTGGTTGGCTCAAGGATTTGGATGCATGAGAAGTATTCCCTCTCGATACAAGGTTTAGGCTAGCAAGGTTATTTGAAACAAACACAAGGATGAACCGGTGCAGCAAAACTCACATAAAAGACATATTGTAAACATTATAAGACTCTACACCGTCTTCCTTGTTGTTCAAACTCAATACTAGAAATTATCTAGACCTTAGAGAGACCAAATATGCAAACCAAATTTTAGCATGCTCTAAGTATTTCTTCATTGATGGGTGCAAAGTATATGATGCAAGAGCTTAAACATGAGCACAACAATTGCCAAGTATCACATTACCCAAGACATTATAGCAATTTACTACATGTATCATTTTCCAATTCCAACCATATAACAATTTAACGAAGAAGAAACTTCGCCATGAATACTATGAGTAGAGCCTAAGGACATACTTGTCCATATGCTACAGCGGAGCGTGTCTCTCTCCCACAAAGTGAATGCTAGGATCCATTTATTCAAACAAAACAAAAACAAAAACAAACCGACGCTCCAAGCAAAGCACATAAGATGTGATGGAATAAAAATATAGTTTCAGGGGAGGAACCTGATAATGTTGTCGATGAAGAAGGGGATGCCTTGGGCATCCCCAAGCTTAGACGCTTGAGTCTTCTTAGAATATGCAGGGTTGAACCACCGGGGCATCCCCAAGCTTAGAGCTTTCACTCTCCTTGATCATATTGCATCATACTCCTCTCTTGATCCTTGAAAACTTCCTCCACACCAAACTAGAAACAACTCATTAGAGGGTTAGTGCACAATAAAAATTAACATGTTCAGAGGTGACATAATCATTCTTAACACTTCTGGACATTGCATAAAGCTACTGGACATTAATGGATCAAAGAAATTCATCCAACATAGCAAAAGAGGCAATGCGAAATAAAAGGCAGAATCTGTCAAAACAGAACAGTTCGTAAAGACGAATTTTAAAATGGCACCAGACTTGCTCAAATGAAAATACTCAAATTTAATGAAAGTTGCGTACATATCTGAGGATCACTCACGTAAATTGGCATAATTTTCTGAGTTACCTACAGAGAATTAGGCCCAGATTCGTGACAGCAAAGAAATCTGTTTCTGCGCAGTAATCCAAATCGAGTATGAACTTTTCTATCAACGACTTTACTTGGCACAATAAAACACTAAACTAAGATAAGGAGAGGTTGCTACAGTAGTAAACAACTTCCAAGACACAAAATAAAAACAAAGTACTGTAGGTAAAAACCATGGGTTGTCTCCCATAAGCGCTTTTCTTTAACGCCTTTCAGCTAGGCGCAGAAAGTGTGTATCAAGTATTATCAAGAGACGAAGCATCAACATCATAATTTGTTCTAATAATAGAATCAAAAGATAACTTCATTCTCTTTCTAGGGAAGTGTTCCATACCTTTCTTGAGAGGAAATTGATATTTTATATTACCTTCCTTCATATCAATGATAGCACCAACAGTTCGAAGAAAAGGTCTTCCCAATATAATGGGACAAGATGCATTGCATTCAATATCCAAGACAACAAAATCAACGGGGACAAGGTTATTGTTAACGGTAATGCGAACATTATCAACTTTCCCCAAAGGTTTCTTTGTAGAATGATCAGCAAGATTAACATCCAAATAACAATTTTTCAGCGGTGGCAAGTCAAGCATATTATAAATTTTCTTAGGCATAACGGAAATACTTGCACCAAGATCACATAAGGCATTACAATCAAAATCTTTAACCTTCATCTTAATGATGGGCTCCCAACCATCCTATAGCTTTCTAGGAATAGAGGCTTCGTGCTCTAGTTTCTCTTCTCTAGCTTTTATGAGAGCATTTGTAATATGTTGCGTGAAAGCCAAATTTATAGCACTAGCATTAGGACTTTTAGCAAGTTTTTGCAAGAACTTTATAACTTCAGAAATGTGGCAATCATCAGAATTCAAACCATTATAATCTAAATCAATGGGATCATCATCCCCAATGTTGGAAAAAATTTCAGCAGTTTTATCACAAGCAGTTTCAGCAGTTTCAGGCAGTTTCTCGCGCTTTGCATTAGAAGTGGAAACATTGCTAACACCAATTCTTTTATTATTAATAGTAGGAGGTGCAGCAACATGTGTAGCATTAGCATTACTAGTGGTGGTAATAGTCCAAACTTTAGCTACATTCTTCTCTTTGGCTAGTTTTTCATTTTCTTCTCTATCCCACCTAGCACGCAATTCAGCCATTAACCTTATATTCTCATTAATTCTAACTTGGATGGCATTTGCTGTAGTAACAATTTTATTTTCAATATCCCTATTAGGCATAACTTTCGATTTCAAAAGATCAACATCGAGAGGCCGGACTATCAACCTTAGAAGCGAGAATGTCAATTTTATTGAGTTTTTCCTCAACATGATTTGTTAAAGGCAGTTTGTGTACTAATAAATTCTTTAAGCATAGCTTCAAGTCCAGGGGTGTGTTCCTATTATTGTTGTAAGAATTCCCATAAGAATTACCATAGCCGTTGCCATTATTATAAGGATATGGCCTATAGTTGTTACTAGAATTGTTCCGGTAAGCATTGTTGTTGAAATTATTATTTTTAATGAAGTTTACATCAACATGTTCTTCTTGTGCAACCAATGAAGCAAACGGAACATTATTAGGATCAACATTTTTCCTATCATTCACAAGCATAGACATAATAGCATCAATCTTATCACTCAAGGAAGAGGTTTCTTCGACAGAATTTACCTTCTTACCTTGTGGAGCTCTTTCCGTGTGCCATTCGAGTAGTTGATCATCATATTATCAAGAAGCTTTGTTGCTTCACCAAGAGTGATGGACATAAAGGTACCTCCAGCAGCTGAATCCAATAGGTTCCGCGAAGAAAAATTCAGTCCTCGCATAAAAGTTTGGATGATCATCCAAGTAGTCGATCCATGGGTTGGGCAATTTTTAACCGAGAGATTTCATTCTTTCCCAAGCTTGAGCAACATGTTCAGTATCTAATTGTTTAAAATTCATTATGCTACTCCTCAAGGATATAATTTTAGCAGGGGGATAATATCTACCAATAAAAGCATCCTTGCATTTAGTCCATGAATCAATACTATTCTTAGGCAGAGATAGCAACCAACCTTTAGCTCTTCCTCTTAATGAGAAAGGGAACAATTTTAATTTTATAATGTCACCATCTACATCTTTATATTTTTGCATTTCACACAATTCAACAAAATTATTAAGATGGGCAGCAGATATCATCGGAACTAACACCAGAAAATTGCTCTCGCATAACAAGATTCAAGAAAGCGAGGTTTAATTTCAAAGAATTCTGCCGTAGTAGCGAGTGGAGCAATAGGTGTGCATAAGAAATCATTATTATTTGTGGTTGTGAAGTCACACAACTTAGTGTTTTCAGGAGTATTCATTTTAGCAGTAGTAAATAAAGCAAACTAGATAAAGTAAATGCGAGTAACTAATTTTTTTTGTGTTTTTGATATAGCAAACAAGATAGCAAATAAAGTAAAGCTAGCAACTAATTTTTTATATTTTGATTTAGTGCAGCAAACAAAGTAGCAAATAAAATAAAGCAAGACAAAAACAAAGTAAAGAGATTGGGAAGTGGAGACTCCCCTTGCAGCGTGTCTTGATCTCCCCGGCAACGACGCCAGAAAAAGAGCTTGATACGCATACAGCACGCGTCCGTTGGGAACCCCAAGAGGAAGGTGTGATGCGTACAGCGGCAAGTTTTCCCTCAGTATGAAACCAAGGTTTATCGAACCAGTAGGAGCCAAGAAGCACGTTGAAGGTTGATGGCGGCGCGATGTAGTGCGGCGCAACACCGCAGATTCCGGCGCCAACGTGGAACCTGCACAACACAACCAAAGTACTTTGCCCCAACGAAACAGGTGAGGTTGTCAATCTCACCGGCTTGCTGTAACAAAGGATTAGATGTATAGTGTGGATGATGATTGTTTGCGAAAAACGATGAAACAAGTATTGCAGTTGATTGTATTTCAGTATAGAGAATTGGACCGGGGTCCACAGTTCACTAGAGGTGTCTCTCCCATAAGATAAATAGCATGTTGGGTGAACAAATTACATTTGGGCAATTGACAAATAAAGAGGGCATGACCATGCACATACATATTATGATGAGTATTGTGAGATTTAATTGGGCATTACGACAAAGTACATAGACCGCTATCCGAGCATGCATCTATGCCTAAAAAGTCCACCTTCGAAGTTATCATCCGAACCCCCTCCGAGTATTAAGTTGCTAACAACGAGACAATTGCATTAAGTATTGCGCGTAATGTAATCGAGTGACTACATCCTTGAACATAGCACCAATGTTTTATCCCTAGTGGCAACAAGACATCCATAATCTTAGAGATTTCGTCACTTCCCGCATTCACGGAGACATGAACCCACTATCGAGCATAAATACGCCTCTTGGAGTTACAAGCATCTACTTGGCCAGAGCATCTACTAGTAACGGAGAGCATGCAAGATCATAAACAACACATAGACATAACTTTGATAATCAACATAACAAGTATTCTCTATTCATCGGATCCCAACAAACGCAACATATAGAATTACAGATAGATGATCTTGATCATGTTATGCAGCTCACAAGATCCGACAATGAAGCACAATGAGGAGAAGACAACCATCTAGCTACTGCTATGGACCCATAGTCCAGGGGTAGACTACTCACACATCACTCCGGAGGCGACCATGGCGGCGTAGAGTCCTCCGGGAGATGAATCCCCTCTCCGGCAGGGTGCCGGAGGCGATCTCCTGAATCCCCCGAGATGGGATTGGCGGCGGCGGCGTCTCAGTCAGGTTTTCTGTATCGTGGCTCTCGGTACTGGGGGTTTCGCGACAGAGGCTTTAAGTAGGCGGAAAGGCAGGTCAAGAGGCGGCACGAGGGGCCCACACCATAGGGCCGCGCGGCCAGGGCAGGGGTCGCGCCGCCCTAGGGTTTGGCCACCTCGTGGCCCACTTCGTCTCCTCTTCGGTCTTCTGGAAGCTTCGTGGCAAAATAGGACCCTGGGCGTTGATTTCGTCCAATTCCGAGAATATTTCGTTACTAGGATTTCTGAAACCAAAAACAGCAGAAAACGAAGAATCGGCACTTCGGCATCTTGTTAATAGGTTAGTTCCAGAAAATGCACGAATATGACATAAAGTGTGCATAAAACATGTAGATATCATCAATAATGTGGCATGGAACACAAGAAATTATTGATACGTCGGAGACGTATCAATGCCCAAGGCATCCCCTTCTTCATTGACAAAATTATCAGGTTCCTCCCTTGAAACTATATTTTTATTCGGTCACATCTTATGTACTTTACTTGGAGCGTCTGTATGTTTTAGTTTTTGTTTTTGTTTGAATAAATTCTTGTGTGGGAGAGAGACACGCTCCGCTGGTTCATATGAACACATGTGTTCTTAGCTTTTAATGTTCATGGCGAAGGTTGAAACTGCTTCGTTCATTGTTATTTGGTCGGTTCAGAAAATGCTGCATGTGGTAGTGGTATAATGAAACACTTGCATAATCTTGTAGATCATTGATCTTTGATAACTTGATTCTTTGCAAACGTTTTGAGGTATTTGGATGTTAAGGCTTGCTGGATAAATAAGTTAAAATTAGTAGTGGATTGTTGTCTTTAAAGCTTGTGTCGTACTACAAACTCTATTTAAATAGTTGAAGGTGTAGTTGGACTTGATAGCTTTCCATGTCTGAGAGTTCATCGTAATAACTAAGTTGTGCTGAAGGTCGAGGGAGCTAGCGGGGTACTTGTGCCACCGTGAATGGCCCTCCTTGGAGTAAATTTTAATCATGCTCTTAATGATGAACCTGCTAGTTGTTTGCAATAAGCTTGTGAGTTCTTTTTGACTAATGTTAAGCTACGGTTTTTGGCACTTCCACCATCCAAATTTGCTAGCCTCTTCGGTACCGTGCATTGCCTTTTGCTCACATTGAGAATTGTGCATACTTCGCCGGTACATCCAAACCCGTGGGAGGACTTTCTCTTGTTCTCCTACACATAAGCCCATACATCTCCTCAAAACAGCCACCATACCTACCTACCACAGCATTTCCATAGCTGTTCCGAGATATATTGCCATGCAACATCCATTTTACATTACATGTCATGTTGTTATTTATTATTTATATATTGCTTTGCATGATCATATACAGCTGATGTGTGGTTTACCCATGTTACGCTAGATCATTGCACATCCCGCTACATCGGCGAGGCATACAGTTTCATACATCATGTTTTATTCATTATGAGTTATTTGTACCAAAGAGTGTGTTGTCATATTAGGATGTTGCCCCCTAAAAGTGAAAAGAGCCATGGAGGCCATCAAAAAGAGAAAAAAGAAAAGAAAGAAAAAAAATAGAAAGAAAAAAAAAGGAAAAAAAGGAGAATAAAGAAAAAGGGGGCAGCATTACTATCTTTTATCCACACTTGTGCTCATGTTTTAGCACCCGCATTATTCATAGTCATCATTTGTGCTCATGTTTAGCACCTACACTTCATATGAGAGAGTTTTCATGTTTTACTAGTATAACTATGTGGGGAATTTACACTATAGAACTTGGGTTGTATATTCCAATGATGAGCCTCCTCAAAAGTGCTCTAGGTCTTCGTGAGCAACCAAGTTGGATGCACCCCCACTAGTTCCATTGGAGAGCTTTCATACACATATAGCTCTATGTGCATCCGTTGCATGGCAATCACTACTCCTTGCATAGCTTCGATCATAAGGCTTCCTCTTGTCTAATGGTCACTTATAGCTTTGCAAGCCTTTCTTCCTTTTGGCCTTCCAAACCCCCATTAACGTTCTTTATGCCATAACATCCTGGTGCTAATACCAAATGCTTGCGCTCACCAGTTGAGTAGACTTCGAAACAGTTGATTCATGACGTTCATGTTTATGTTTACTTGACTGAATCCTTCTTATGTTGTGAAAATTTACTTGATGCTTGGAATGAAGGATAGAACTTCTACGCTGAATACTTAACACATCTTTAATGAACTTCAATAGTTCATGAAAACTTCTAGCTTGTTTAACTCTTGCATTATCATTTCTTATATCAATATAGACATTTGCTTTGAGTGATTTGATCTCAGTTCATATGCTTTACATTATTATTGGATCAAGATTATGTTGGTAGCATGTCACTTCAGAAATTATCTTTTATCGTTTACCTTCTCGGGGACGAGTAGGAACTAAGCTTGGGGATGCTGATACGTCTCCAACGTATCTATAATTTCTGATGTTCCATGCTTGTTTTATGACAATATCTACATGTTTTGTTCACACTTTATGATGATTTTATGCGTTTTCCGGAACTAACCTATTGACAAGATGCCGAAGTGCCAGTTCCAGTTTTCTGCTGTTTTTGGTTTCAGAAATCCTAGTAAGGAAATATTCTCGGAATTGGACGAAATCAACGCCCAACATCTTAGAATTGCATGAAGCTTCCAGAACACCCGAGAGCCACCAGAGGGGGGCCACAGTGCCCCGCGATGATAGGGCCGGCGCGGCCGTGGGGTGGGCCGCGCCCCCTACTCGTGTCGTCGCCTCGTCGACCTTCCGACTCCGCCTCTTCGCCTATATAAAGGTCCCCGACCTAAAACATCGATACGGAAAAGCCACGGTACGAGAAACCATCCGGAGCCGCCGCCATCGCGAAGCCAAGATCCGGGGGACAGGAGTCTCCGTTCGGCACGCCGCCGGACGGGGAAGTGCCCCCGGAAGGCTTCTCCATCGACACCACCGCCATCTTCATCACCGCCGTCTGTCTCCCATGAGGAGGGAGTAGTTCTCCATCGAGGCTAAGGGCTGTACCGGTAGCTATGTGGTTAATCTCTCTCCCTATGTACTTCAATACAATGATCTCATGAGCTGCCTTACATGATTGAGATTCATATGATGATGCTTGTAATCTAGATGTCGTTATGCTAGTCAAGTGAATTTTACTTATGTGATCTCCGGAGACTCTTTGTCCCACGTGTGTAAAGGTGACAGGGTGTGCACCGTGTGGGTCTCTTAGGCTATATTTCACGAATACTTATTCGCCGTTATGGATAGCATAGTGAAGTGCTTATTTATATCCCTTTATGATTGCAATGTGTTTTGTATCACAATTCATCTATGTGCTACTCTAGTGATGTTATTAAAGTAGTCTATTCCTCCTGCACGGTGTAATGGTGACAGTGTGTGCATCGTGTAGTACTTGGTGTAGGTTATGATTGTAATCTCTTGTAGATTATGAAGTTAATTATTGCTATGATAGTATTGATGTGATCTATTCCTCCTTCATAGTGTGATGGTGACAGTGTGCATGCTATGTTAGTACTTGGTTTAGTTGTGTTGATCTAGCATGCACTCTAAGGTTATTTAAACATGAATATCGAATATTGTGGAGCTTGTTAACTCCGGCATTGAGGGTTCGTGTAATCCTACGCAATTAGTGGTGTTCATCATCCAACAACAGAGTGTAGAGTATAGCATTTATCTATTTTGTTATGTGATCAATGTTGAGAGTGTCCACTAGTGAAAGTATAATCCCTAGGCCTTGTTCCTAAATACCGCAATCATCGCCGCTTGTTTATCGTTTTCATCGCATCCGTATCGCTTGCAATATTACCACCATCAATCACACGCCAGCTTGTAGCATCAAGCTATTTTCTCGGTGCCGTTACTACTGCTCATATTCATTCATACCACCCGTATTTCACTATCTCTTCGCAGAACTAGTGCACCTATACATCTGACAAGTGTATTAGGTGTGTTGGGGACACAAGAGACTTCTTGCTTTGTGGTTGCAGGGTTGCATGAGAGGGATATCTTTGACCACTTCCTCCCTGAGTTCGATAAACCTTGGGTGATCCACTTAAGGGAAAACTTGCTGCTGTTCTACAAACTTCTGCTCTTGGAGGCCCAACACTGTCTACAAGAAAAGAAGCGTGAGTAGACATCAATGGGCTCGTGCTGGGCTGCGGTGGCACGTCAGGTAAGCCAGGTAGGCTCTCTTCTCTTTTCTATTTTCCATTTTCTGTTTTTAATTTCATTTATTGAATTCTGTTTTAAATCTAATTTGTTTTCAAAATTTTCTTGCAGGTTTATTATACTGTTAATTCAATTAAAAATTAGTGTGATATATTACACCACACTCCAATATGAAGCAAGTATTTTATATTTGATTACATTTCATGCTTGTTGGCTTATTCAAAATAAATAGGCATGAGTTTATATTCTCATTTTTAATTTTCTTTTTCCTTGTGAATCCAATTATTTGGATTAGTATAGTTGATACTTTCATCTCAAAGTATTTTAAAGGTTGTATTAAGACTTGGTTTAAATTTAGGGAATTTGTCACTTGCACATAATTTTATGTGAGCAATTGCTTGTTAAGGTTTTGTGGTTTTTATTATAACCACATTTCAAAGGTGGCACTAGGATTATATTTAATAACACCTTGAATTACCTAGAGTAGACATTACTCTTATAAGGGTTTGGTCTTGGTTATAAGGGCAAGTGGTTGATCACCAGACATGGGTTTAATTATAGGATTTAGCACTAGGTTATTCTTAAGTTCCATATTTAAGCATGAGCTTTAATTAGTGAACAATTCTAGGGTTCTCATCATATTCACCTAATGGTAATTGGTTTGAATCTCAATTATGGTTTAGGTTTTATTTGTGATCACCCAAGTGATACTCAAACTAGGGTTGAGATTTAATTCTAGGGTGTAGAGATGAGATGACACCATATTGCATGAGCTAGGGTTTAATCTCCCCTGACCATGATAAGGTGGTTACTTGCTTGATATTTCATGTGCTTCTCTAATTACTAAGGATTTGGGAATTGGTTTTATCTTCTACCAATTAACTTCTATTAGTATTCTCAATTCTACCATTAAAGTAACTAAAGTGGTTATGGTCTTTTTATAGTTAACTTTGGTTCTAATGATGAATGGTTTCCCACCATACAAAGTATAGAGTTTGACTCTAAAGGTTTTCTTGGGGTTCTTAAGTGAAGAATAGGTGTAATGTAGATGTGGTAGAGTTGTACTTATGATCACCAAGTGATTCACAAGTTAAGGTTAGGATATAAGCCTAGGGTTGCTTACTATTGATCTCCCTATAATTTCATGTGGTGAATGATATCTACTTATCCTATTAGGTTTTAACTTATCCTCACATACATCAAGAGCATGATCATGGATTAGGCATGATCAACTTGTTCTTAATATCTCTACCTCAAGTTCTTAGGATTTATGATCATCACTCAATTTATAATGATCAAGGTTTGGCTTCCTAAGGTATCTCTCATTAAATGGATTTCTCACTTCTACGATCAATCATTGTCTTGATCAACTAAGGTATAGTACTTCTGATTTACCTTCTTGAATGGGACTACTATGGTGGCCTCATTAGTTTATATCCCAGGAGAATGCCTGAGATATTACTTAGGGTTCTTTCCAGGGAATGATGATATAATCATCTGGTTATATGGATAGTTCTTTCCCTCAAATCCAAGTGTTGCCTCACTAACTTGAGTGTAACACCATAACTTGAGCCCCCTCATAAATGAATAGTTATTCTAGGGTTTAGGGTGTACTCTTAATATCTTCTTAGGTATCTAGGCTAAGACTCCACTTGGCTATCTTGGTTGGATTAGTCTCATTCTTACTTTATCAATTCATGGATATAATCTTGTTTCACTTGATATTAGGTTATCTCACCACTCCAAGAGGAAATGGTTTACAACCTAATATTTTAGTTCAAAGATTGTCCTTTATTCATTAATAGGTAAAGCTAGAATTGATATGAATGGTCTCTCTCATTTGGGAAGGACTTTAATACTAACCTGAGGTTAGGCTCCATAGATATTGGTGTGATCATCAATATCTATGTTTAACACAAATGGTTTCTCTCTCTAGAGATTGTCTTGAATAACATCCTAAGGTTTCTCTTAAAGATGATGATTTAAATGCATGGATTATATCCAAGGGTTAACTCAAGGTTTGTTAATGCTTCTCTAATAATTATAATAGAACTCTCACCTCTCTAGGTTTGATGCTTAACTATTTGGAATAGAGAAGAATTTAAATTTCTAGAGTTGATCTCCTTGTCATGTTCCCAAGAATGAAGTAAAATGAATACCATGAGGTTCATGGTAGGATCAAGGATTAGTTTAAAACATGGAAAAGATAAGTCAAGAATGGTTTCTCCATTTTATTGTTACTTGATTTGCAATTGAATAGATGTTCATATGCTATGGCAAGGAATATCATGTTGTGATCTTTAATAAGATAAAGTAGTTGATTCTTGATTAATAAGTTCTTGTGTTGATTTTAATTCCATTTGATCTAATCCCTTAGATCAAATTATCTCTACCAAAAACAAGGTTTTAGCAAAGTCACATTGAGGTTTATAGCGCTTGACTTGATGAGCTACTTCAGTTCCACCAAGGTCAAGTGTAACTTCGGTCCATCGTGGATCTGTTTTACTTTAAAGCACGAAAATTCCCCAGATTTTCTATGCATGAATGCAATGCACACATCTGTTTCCTCTATTTTTGTAGCCCCAATACCTGGGATATTACAGTCTCCTACCTTGAGGTCGACCTTCTTGGTGTCTATCGCGGCCTTGAACGAGGTCTTCTGTTTGGAGATCTGCTTCTTGGTGGTATGCATCTCATTTGGATCCACCGCGGCCCTGTAGCCTTGCAGGTCCTCTCCATACAGTACGGATTGTTCAAAGGCGGCTTCGCCCTCCTCGCAGTCTCGAGCTTTCTTGTAGTCTCCGAATATGGTGATCATGCCATTAGGACTCAGAATATTGAGCTTATTGTAGATGTAACACGCCCTTGCGTGAAACTTGTGGTAGGTGGGCCTACCGAAAATGACACGGTAGGAGCTCTTGAAGGGCACAACCTCAAACGTGATCATATCTTCGCGGAAATTATTAACATTACCGAAGGCCACGGGAAGTTTGATGCTGCCCAGAGAGTTTGCCTTTTTACCCGGAACCACACCATGGAACTCCGTGGTGCTGTGCTTGAGCTGCTCCTTGGTAAGGTTCATCTTCTCCAGAGTCTCCAGGTACATGATGTTCAGGATAGCTCCACCGTCCATGAGGCACTTGGAGAAGTCATACCCATCAATGCAGGGACTCACAATCAAAGCATATCACTCTTTTGGGATGTCAGTCGGATGATCTGCCCTATCGAAGGTGCAAGGGTTTTCCGACCACTTGACGTATTGTGGCACGGGCGGAAGCGTGGCGTTCAAGATCCGGAGGGCTGATTTTTTTTGCCCGGACCGTCGGGGTTTCGAGGAACGTGTGGTATGCACCCACACTCTTTTGATGAAGGGATTGGATTTGTTAGCTGCGGAACCCTCTTCGGGATCCGACGAAGCTTCACCCTCTTCCATCGCCTCGGAACTGTCATCGTCCTTCTCCTTGTTCTTACCTTCGCCTCCTTTGTTGTGTGGGCGGTGCTTCCGAGCGCGCTTGTATCCTGCTTCCGGATTGGTCTTGAGATCGTTGACCCACTTGCAGTTGCGATTGGTGTGAGAGGACTTGCCAGTAGCCGGATCAATATGGGCCAGGCACGACATGTCTCTGTATTCTTCGTAGGTTTGGGGAGTGCGGAACCTGGGACGGTGAACTCGTCAGCGCGCTGCTACCCCCTGCCGGCTCCGCCACCATGGCCGCGGTCTCTTCCGCCTCCTTAACCTCCGCGTTGGAACGTCATGGCTACCATGACGGATCCGCCGCTCTTTTGGTTGTCAGAGGGGTTCTTCCGCTTGTTGTTGTTGCTGCTGCCATCACGGTTCTTCTTTTGCTGATGCAGGGGTATGGTTGTGGCCGAGAGTTCTTCACCAGCGTCATCATCAGCGGCGGTGTGAGTGCTGGCGATGTTGATCATGTCATCCAACGTTAGTTTATTCTCATTGACAAGGCAGGTTAGCTTGTGCCGAAGCAGCCCCCTCTTTGCAAGCCACCTATGAAAGCTAGCATTGTTATGCGGTTATCCACGTTCTCGCACTCGTTTCTTGTTGCTAACCACCGAGAGAGGAAGGCTCGGGAGGTTTCGTTCTTCTTATGAATACATGCCTATAGGTCGCTGGCTGTGGAGGGTCTTTTGTAGGTGCCCCTGAAGTGTTTCTCGAAGGCGATCTTCAGGTCAAACCAGCAAAAGATGGAGTTTTCCTCAAGGTCGCCGAGCCAAGTACGGGCTAGACCAACAAGGTACAACTGGAGCATGCGGTAGGCCACATTGGGGATCCCTCCGGCAAAGCTGACTGCGTTGAAGTAGTCATTGATCCAGGTATTGGGCCTTTCACTGCCATCATAATGCTTCAGGTTTCCGGGTAGCTTGAGGTTCAAGCCTTTTGGCTTTAGCTCCTCTCGGATCATCCTGCCAAAGCACTTTGGGCCGATGTATTCAACTATGTACTCGTTGAGACGTTCCCGTGCGTCGCGCGAACCGTTGCGGGCGGGAGATTTTGAGCGGGAACGGGATCTCCGGCCTCCGCCCCCACCTCCTCCACTGGGTGGTGGGGAGGGAGATCTGCGAGGGGGCTGATGAGACCTTTTACTTCACTCCAAGCCGTAGAAGGGAGATCAAGCAAGACCGTCACCAAGCTAACCACCACATCCACTTAAATCTTCCCCCTTCATTCCAAGATGGCCTTCCTAGCACCCTCCCACCACTCTCTTGTAATGGTATCCATGATAGTCAGATTCATCATCATCAGCTTGTTCTTGTCGGCCAAAAGCTTAGCCATAGCTTTCTTCTCCCACGCCTCCTCCTTCTCCTTGGTAAGAACTGGCCTCTCCTCTAAGAACATCTCAAACATGGGTCTGAAACAACCGCGCGCTAAACTTATTTACATCGTCTGTTTTGGCAGTTTTACGCGCGCGGGAGGGGATCGCTTCACCGGTGCGCGGAAAGGAGTGCTTCACCAAGGGCGTTAAAATACAGCACCACAAACACTATTCTCGGTACAAATATCGATAAGCATAGATTAAACATAGCAACTAAAATAGATAAAAAAAAGCAAATATATTGCAAATACGATAACTAGTGCAAAAAACTAAAATAGGATAAAGAGATCTAGCAGTTCGTGCCCAATAAACTGGACGCAGTGGACGAAAACAGATCCGTCCGCCGGGATCATTATCGTTGTTGTATAGTGATCCAAATTCATATACTAAAGGGAGGCTAACTTCTGACGAGCGGAGCGAGGCCCGTCGCCGGAGGCTTGGGCCCATACGTCGTGCCCTGCAGGGACGCCTGCGGGCAGGGGGTGCGGGGGGCGGCAGCCCCCGCAGTACGGTACGGATCGTTGACACCGCCTATATATATATACATCTTGTAAGCCGCCGGCTAGGGTTTATCAGATTATAAGATAACCCACGGCGTTTGTAAACACCTCCCGATATAGTGAAGTTTTGTTGGCTGGCGCCCGTGGTTTTTTCCCCTTCTGTGTTGGAAGGGGTTTTCCACGTTAAATCTTGTGTCCCCTGCGTGTGTTCTTGTTTCGTTCTTCGTTATTTGCTTGTCGCTTTTATAACAAGTGGTATCAGAGCCCGTGTTTCAATCTAGGGTTTTGCGACATGTCTTCTTTGAAGTTCGATCTACCGCAGCTGGATTACACCACGAGATTTTCTTCGTGGCAAGTGAAGATGAGGGCGATACTTACCCAATCTTCTGATCTGGATGAAGCTCTTGATGGTTTTGGCAAGAAAGATGCCAAGACCTGGACTGACGATGAAAAGAGGAAAGACCGTAAGGCTTTTTCACTAATTCAGCTTCATCTATCCAACAATATCTTGCAGGAAGTGCTGGCTGAGAAATCCGCAGCGGCGCTGTGGTTGAAACTGGAATCGATCTCGCATGTCCAAAGATCTAACCAGTAAGATGCACGTGAAGAAGAAGTTGTTCTCGCACAAGCTGCAAGAAGGTGCGTCAATGATGAATCACCTATCGATCTTTAAAGAGATCGTTTCGATTTGCTATCCATGGAGGTAAAATATGATGATGAGGATCTAGCTCTTATACTCGTTAGTCTCGTTGCCTAATTCTTTTGCGAATTTTCGAGACACCTTGTTATACAATCGTGATGAACTAACCCTTGCCGAAGTTTATGAGGCCCTCCAACGAGAGGGAAAAGATGAAATCTATGGTGCAGGCGAGAGGGTTCGTCATCTAAGGCGAAGCAACTGCAGAGTCCGAGGCGGGACCGAGAACGAAACAACAACTACAACGAGAGATAAGAGCAAGACCGACGGAGGTCGCTCAAAGTCCAAGGGACGAGATGGTAAGTTCTGCAAGTATTGTAAGAAAACTAGCCACAATATTGATGATTGCTGGAAGTTGCGGAACAAAGAGAAAAGAAACGGTACTTACCAACCGAAAAACAAATCCGAGGGTGATGGTAAGGCTGCCGTTGTTTCCAGAGGATAATTCTGATGGCGATTGCCTAGTTGTGTTTGCTGGTTGTGTTTCTGGTAATGATGAGTGGATCCTTGATTCCGCATGTTCGTTTCATATTTGCTGTAACAAAGACTGGTTCAGTTCTTATGAGTTTGTGCAGAGTGGAGATGTTGTGCGTATGGGAGATAATAACCCACGTGAGATCGTGGGCATTGGCTCCGTTCAGATCAAGATGCATGATGGCATGACACGCACTCTGACAGATGTTAGACACATACCTGGCATGGCCAGAAAATCTGATCTCTCTCGGCACCCTTGATGTTGACGGGTACAAACACTCCGGTTCTCGTGGAGTTCTGAAGGTAACAAAAGGTTCTCTCGTTCACATGATTGGTGATATGAATTCTGCAAAGTTATATGTTCTTAGAGGTAGCACTTTATCTGGTATTGCTGCTGCTGTCATTCCTGATGAACCTGGTAAAACTAATCTGTGGCATATGCGTCTTGGACATATGAGTGAACATGGCATGGTAGAATTGCACAGGAGAGACCTGCTAGATGGCTGCAATTTGAGTAAGTTTGAGTTCTGTGAGCACTGCATTTTTGGTAAGCATAAAAGAGTTAAATTCAATGCTTCCGTTCATACCACCAAAGGGATTTTAGATTATGTGCATGCTGATGTGTGGGGACCTTCCCGCAAGACTTCTCTTGGTGGTGCAAATTACATGCTTACTATCATAGATGATTACTCCGGAAAAGTGTGGCCTTTCTTTCGAAACATAAATCTGATGTGTTTGATGCTTTTAGAAAGTGGAAAGTTATGGTAGAGAAGCAAACAGAAAAGAAAGTTAAATTGCTTCGTACTCGACAATGGCATGGAGTTTTGTTCTATCGTTTTCAATGATTATTGCAGTGACGAAGGCATTGTCGGGCACCACACCATTCCATATACTCCTCAGCAGAATGGTGTGGCGGAGAGGATGAACAGAACCATCATCTCCAAGGCTCGCTGCATGTTGTCTAATGCTGGTATGCATAGACGTTTTCGGGCTGAAGCAGCCTCCACCGCTCGTTACTTGATAAACGAGTCACCTTGTATTCCGCTTGATAAGAAAACTCCTATTGAGGTATGGTCCGGTTCACCCGCTGATTATTCACGCTTGAGAGTTTTCGGTTGCAATTGCTTATGCTCATGTTGATAATGGAAAGCTAGAGCCCAGGGCTGTTAAGTGTGTGTTTCTTGGTTATGGTTCAGGAGTTAAGGCATACAAGTTATGGAATCCTGAAACTAAGAAAGTTTTGCATAGCAGGAATGTTGTCTTTAATGAGGCTGTTATGTTTTATAAGAGTTCATCTACAGATGTTACTGATGCTGTTGATTTTTCTGATAATTCTGATGATGAACAACAGAGGATTAGCGTGCGGGTGGAGCACGTGGAGGAGAAAGAAAATGCTGTTGCTGAAAATGATAACACCGTTGTTCAAGCACTCACCACCTGTTTTGCAGCAAACAAATAGTTCCATTGCTGCTGATAGACCGAGGCGTAACAAAGGTCCACGTCCTCGTTTAATTGAAGAATGTAATCTTGTTGATCATGCTTTGAGTTGTGCTGAACAGGTGGAGCATGGTACTGAACCTGCTACATATACTGAGGCCGTTGCATCCGTTGACCGCGTGAAGTGGATTTCTGCTATGCAAGAGGAGATGCAATCGCTTGACAAGAATGGCACATGGGATGTTGTGCCCTTGCCTAAACAAAAGAAGGCTGTCCGCTGTAAGTGGATATTTAAAAGAAAGGAAGGTTTGTCTCCTAGTGAGCCTCCGAGGTTTAAGGCAAGGTTAGTAGCAAAAGGTTTCAGCCAAATTCCAGGTATTGATTATAATGATGTATTCTCTCCGGTTGTGAAGCATAGTTCCATTCGTGCATTCTTTGGTATTGTGGCTATGCATGATCTTGAGCTTGAGCAGCTAGATGTAAAGACTGCTTTTCTGCATGGTGAGCTTGAGGAGGAGATATACATGGACCAGCCTGAAGGTTTTGTTGTGCCTGGTAAGGAGGATCTTGTTTGCAAGTTGAAGAGATCCCTTTATGGTTTGAAACAGTCTCCAAGACAGTGGTACAAAAGGTTTGATTCATTTATGCTTGCACATGAGTTTAAGAGATCTAAGTATGATAGTTGTGTCTATATCAAGTTTGTCAATGGATCACCAATATACTTACTGTTATATGTTGATGATATGTTAATTGCTGCCAAGAGCAAGAAAGAGATCACTACTTTAAAGTCACAGTTAAGTAGTGAGTTTGAGATGAAGGATCTTGGTGCTGCTAAGAAAATACTAGGTATGGAAATTACAAGAGACAGAAGATCTAGTGTGTTATTTCTTAGTCAAGCATAATTACATTCAGTAAAGTTCTTCATCGTTTTAATATGCATGATGCAAAGTCTCGTTAGTACACCAATTGCTTCTCACTTCAAATTGTCAGCATTGCAATGTCCTAGTACTGATGAAGATATTGAGTACATGTCTCGAGTTCCATATTCTAGTGCTGTTGGTTCCTTGATGTATGCCATGGTTTGTTCTCGTCCCGATTTATCCTATGCTATGAGTTTGGTCAGTCGATATCTTGCTGATCCTGGTAAAGAACATTGGAGAGCTGTTCAGTGGATTTTCAGGTACCTTCGTGGCACATCCAAAGCTTGCTTGAAGTTTGGCAAGACCGGTGAGGGACTCGTAGGCTATGTGGATTCAGATTTTGCTGCCGATTTGGATAAGAGAAGATCCCTCACAGGTTATGTGTTCACTGTTGGTGGATGTGCTGTGAGTTGGAAGGCAACGTTACAATCTGTTGTTGGCCAATCTACAACCGAAGCAGAATATATAGCAATTAATGAAGCTGGCAAAGAGTCTGTTTGGTTGAAAGGTTTGTATGCTGAGCTTTGTGGAGATGATTCTTGCATTAACTTGTTTTCTGACAATCAAAGTGCAATATACCTTACTAAAGATCAAATGTTCCATGAGAGGACAAAGCACATTGACATCAAGTACCATTATATTCGCGACATTGTTGCTCAAGGTAAACTGAAGGTATGCAAGATAAGTACTCATGATAATCCTGCTGATATGATGACAAAGCTAGTTCCTGTTTCCAAGTTTGAGCTTTGCTCGAGCTTGGTTGGTATAACCGTTTAGCCCAAGTGGCTGTTGGCGCCAGCAAGTGTTTTTCCTTTGTTGTTCAGGAGATTGTTGAAGTTCATGCTACAAGATGGAATTTGTCTCAAGGTGGAGTTTGTTGTATTGTGATCCAAATTCATATACTAAAGGGAGGCTAACTTCTGACGAGCGGAGCGAGGCCCGTCGCCGGAGGCTTGGGCCCATACGTCGTGCCCTGCAGGGACGCCTGCGAAGGGGGGTGCGGGGGGCGGCAGCCCCCCGCGGTACGGTACGGATCGTTGGCACCGCCTATATATATATACATCTTGTAAGCCGCCGGCTAGGGTTTATCAGATTATAAGATAACCCACGGCGTTTGTAAACACCTCCCGATATAGTGAAGTTTTGCTGGCTGGCGCCCGTGGTTTTTTCCCTTCTGTGTTGGAAGGGGTTTTCCACGTTAAATCTTGTGTCCCCTGCGTGTGTTCTTGTTTCGTTCTTCGTTATTTGCTTGTCGCTTTTATAACAATCGTCGATGGCGGTAGGGCCTTTCATCTGCAAAAGGATCAACGCCTTGCGCCGCCCGCTACTACACGAAGAACATATTTGCGTCGACGATGTCTTGCGGGAAGTTTGCGCGTCACGCCGCCATGGTGAGACTGCGCTGGCGGTGGCGCTGCCTGTCATCCATGGATGATTGGATTTCACTTGCCTGGTCATCCATGGATGATTGGATTTCACTTGGCTGACTACGTTTCCCTCCGTGCATGTGCTCGGGATAGGTGTTTTGTAGTCGAATTCCAGTGTATTCTTACCATGGGCAACTGTCAGCATTTTATGGTAAATAGACTTTTTCTTCATATATATTTCGCAGCAAAGCTGCTGCAACTTTCACAGTTACAAGAAGATGCTGTTTTCGGTGTTGAGCTCATCTTTTCCATAATGTGACAACTGATTGCAAGCTCTCTAACCAATTGCATACACAAAATCATGCTAAAATATTAGATCAATTACATACATAAAATCAAACTACTAGTGAATAAACCAACAAAATGAAACTGAATATACATCACTACACACGCAACGTCCCCTTTTGAACAGAAAAGAAAACAAGAAGTCGAGTGGAGGTGACGGATTTTCATTTTTCAAGGACGTCTTGCTTGAGCGTGGAATGCGCTGGAGAAGTTGGGAATCCTGTCAAGGTGACGGAGTGCGCGCTCGGCGGTGTGCCGGGTGCGCGGGTCGCCGTTGCGGTACGCCTCCACCAGCGCCGATGCCACCGTCTGGTCTACCGCCACCTCCTTCGCAATGTCCTCCACCCGCAGGATTCGCTCCACCACCCACACCGCCCGCCGCCGCAGCGCTTCTGTCCGGTTCTCCACCAGGATATCCACCACCGGCCGCAGCCCCTCTGCCTCCCCAAGCACCACCACCCCCTCCGCTGCGTCCACCCCGTCTCCCACCAGCGTCGACAGCGCCGCCAGCGCAGCCTCCACCACCTCTGGGTTCAGGTGATCAAGGCACGCCACCAGCCGCTCCACCGCCTTCCCTCCAGTCCCGCCCTCAGCCAGGCAGAAGGTCTCCCGGAGCGAGCAGAATCCGCCGTGCACTCGGCAAACCCCAGCCTGTCGAGCTGCAGCTGCCGCCGCTGTTGACGATGTCCCCCCGAACAAACATGCGCACGACAAGAAGCCAGAAGCTGCCGGCGGCGGTGGCTCTGGGATGGTCGTGAGGTTCCTTGTCTCGAGGGACAGCTTCTCCAGTGCCATCGCCGAGTAGAGCTGCACCGTGTCCTGCCCGTTCACCTGCAGAAGCTCCACAAAGAGTGGCGCCAGCGCAGCCTCCCTGGCAAACTCCACGTACTCCGGTGCCTCCTGCAGCGCGCACGTCAGCCTGTACATTACCTTCACCATGCCATCCGTTAGCGGCGTCGTGTACCGGTTCCCACGGATGGCGCCCCGCCGAAGCTCCGCCAGCTTCGAGCTTAGCATCCCAAACGCTCCCAGCTCAAACAGCTGCCGCGTCAGTTTTGAGTCTCTCTCCGGAAGGTCACCCAGCAGACCCACGGCGGCCGCTTGCTCCTCCGTCACGCCGCCGCCTCCACCCTCGGAGATCACCCGGAGCAAGCTGCTCAGGTGGCCGCCGAGGGCGTCTGCGAGCTCGGCGCCCATGTACGGCGACACGTTGCGCAGGAGCTTGAGGGACTCCACGCGGATCTCCTTATGTGCGGCCTCCAGGAACTGGATCAGGCTGATGGTCGCGCCGGAGCTCTTGATCGCTGAGACGACATCGGGGGTTGTGTCCGGGGAGCTGGTGAGGCCAACGAGGACGTTGAGGAGCTTGCACTCCACGGCAGGGCCAGTGTTGCTGATGAGATGAAGCAGACTGTGCACCACATCCTCGGACAGGAGTGTCTGTCTGCCGGCATCGTCAAGGGGGATGGAGCGGAAGCTAGCGCCAGAGGCGACGAGGTTGGCGAGGATGGTGGCGGAGACCTCCTTGAGCCTCATCGGAAAATGGCTGCTGGCACCAACGGAGAAGAGGTCCTTAACAAGGGGAGGAAGGATGCCGGCCTGCAACAGTATCTTGGCGCTTGACTCATTGGATGACATCTCCCTCAGTGCTTTCAAAGTCGCCTCCCTCGCCGGCAGGCCACCTGTCTTGATGATGCTCACCAGCAACGCCCCAACCTGCTCTGCCACCACCACCTTCACGTCATTAGCCAATGCAAGCTCCCCAAGGTACTCAGCCATGGTAACCTGCACCTCAGGCCCTCCTACATTTAAAAAATTGTATAGTATCAGAAATGGACCATGTTATTTCAAAATTTCCTTCTGGAAAAATACAAAACGTCTAGTTTAAAACAAAGGAGCATAGTATCAGAAAGTTTGAGAAATAGCAGCACTATAGCAGAGATGAAGCAAAATAAAGATAATGCAGGCTGGCAAAATTTTACCTTCAAGCAGCTTGGTTAGGAGAGGTTGCAGCCTGCCATTTTCAGCCATTTGCTTGATGTTAGTGTCATACTTCTCCAAATTCTTAAGCGTCTTCTCTGCTTTGTCCACTGCCATCATATTCTCTGACTTGCTACTCCCCATACCAACCAGCAGGAGTATAGCCCCATAGACGGCACCAATCCTTTCGCACACGGGCTCGTACTCTGAGAGTTCATACAATAGGGAAACTGCTAGTTCCCTCTCCTGGATATGCTCATTCGACAAGAACTTTATGATGGTGCGCACGGTGTCACCTTTCCCCAGCTCTTCCTGCAAAAACCAAAATATATAGTTACTTAACAGCATATATAGACTGGATCAATGTGGAAACTCTATCGAACCATCCATCCATCCAGAGGGGCCAGAAAAACCTTGTTTTGATCATTGTCCTCGACAACGGCGCGAAGGACCTGCAGGGACTTGAGCCGAACCCTCCTGCTGCTGCTCTTCAGCATGTTGGCGAGTGCCGGTATGATGCCCTGGTTGCGCACTAGGTTCTTCTTGGCGCTGCTCCTCTGGCATATCTGCGAGATGTACGCCAGGGCGTGGAGTGTGTCTTCCTCCCCGGACTCGGGGTGCACGCAGAGGGCAGTACACGCCTTCTCGAGCTCCTTCTCATCGTTCCGGGACCTCCACTCATCGATGACATTGCGCAAGGCGATGCTGGGGGTGATGTCGGTGCTGCGGAGCTCCCTCTGCGTGAGAGGGCAGGTGGGCTTCCTCCCGTTGTCCCTGCACTCCCTGAACCACTTGAGGATGGCCTCACGCTCGAAGGTCTGCCCCGTCTCAATGGTCACGGGGTCTTGCATGACCTGCTTGGTGAGAGGGCACATGAAGGCCTCGAACGCGGCCTCCTGGTAGAGCTCGGTCGAGTGCTCCTCCAGGTCGCCATCAGAATTATGGGCCATCTCTGGTTGTGCAAATACCACAGAAATTCAGAATCTGGACACCCCAGGCATGTAAATTACATGACCGATTCCGGTATAACTATATATAGTTGCAGAGAGCTAACATCGGCAATGGCATGGATACAGCAGCAGCAGTAGCATATAAGTTGGTAATAATGAGCACAGATAGTATATACGTTGAAAATAAAAGATGGGGATTGTGAAACACAAATTAACAGGATTACAAATCACAGAGGTAGTTGGCTGGCACCAATGAGCTAAGCATAGCTGTTTTTTTAGCAAAGTTACGGATAGGTGTCCCCTTCGTTATCTGAATTTAGGTACTGTCCATGGCAGGTCATTGATCCAAGAACGAAGTGGAATGAAATGAAATGATGATGTACCATAGAGTCTACGCACAGAAAAATTAAGCGCTATGCAGCATGGCATGGTTAGCTTAAAATGCAATCATGGAGCAAGTTTCGTAGACAAAGCAACGCAAGGACTGAAGCATTAGAGTTGGTAGTCAAAGAAGGTCCGAAAACTCGTAGTGTGTAGAACCTAGCTTCGAATTCAATGGGGACAAGCAAGAATTGGGCGTGGGTACCTCAAGGAAGCTAATCAAGCCTAAAACCCGTAGCTTCTTCAATGGGGGCAAGCAAACAAATCAATTGTTCTCCGGCGGAATTAACAGACATGATTGGAGGTAGCGTAGGGGATCGAATCGAATAAAAGAACAAACCTGCAGGGAGGAGAGGAAACCGGAGCTGGATCTGCGCGGCGGCGCCGGCAGCGTGCAGCACGGAGGCAAGGCGGCGCGGGAGGAGTTATTGATGAATGAGAGGGCGGAGGGAGGGGAGGAGCCACGGCACGGGCAGAAGGAATTGGACGGCGACGGCGACGACGACGACGACTTGTATAATTTGTTAGGAGGGAAGGGAGAGGGAGTCGTAGGCAGGCAGCTGGGCTGAGCTGAGAGCTGAGCTGAACCGGAGAGGACAGAGGCAGCCAGCAAGAAATTCATTTTCTTTTCATGATGATGACTAAGCAATCTATCAATGACTCTGACCCATTACTAAGTAGTAGGTGGTGCGTAGAGTAACTGTGCCATTATGACTCTCAAATCTCAACCCACAAAAATTTAATCATAGAAATACTCAGCTCACTCGAGGAATGGGTCTCTTGTTTTGTTTTGGTCAATATTTACTTTTTTCTCAATTTTTGCTTCGAAGAAGTCAATTAGTGTCATCAGCTGCATTGTCATATGCGTATGGGAACCCTTTGACCGTTTCAACATTCACCATTTCAGTCAGCAGCTATAGAACCCTAATGCATCACAAACTTACTGGGATGCAACCATAGAAATGGCAGCTCCTGTTATACCAATCTGAAACATATAAGTCCCACCTAATCCTACTGGAAATCCATATGGTGAGTTGTCAGAGTCAAGCGCACTGGCCATGATCAACAAGTCAGAGGAAGAGAAGTTTTTAAAAAAAAAAAACTTAACAGAGAAAGCCCAAAGGAAATATGTTCAAATGGTTGATGATGAAACAAATATCCTTTATGTCCCATTATTTCTGACACGTGTCCACCGGATCTTTTGCAAAACTTCTGGAAAGAATGAAAATTGCACAGTAGTGATTCTAAGTTTCAGACATGAACGGTCAAGAACAGAGAAGGCAAGGACGATAAGGATACAGGGAAACAATTATTGCTTGAAAATACTCAATGGAGATAAAGGATTGGTCAATCAACTACAGACACTAATGCTGATGCATCAGAAACTTAAGCCCAGCTCTTACTGGGACGCAGCTGCAGAAATCGGAGCTCATGTTGTACCAAGCTGAAAACAATACAAGTCCCACCAAATCCTAGGAGGCGTCCAAATGGTGAATTGTCAGAGTCAACAAAAATCCAAGCAACTGGCCAGGATAAACAGGTCAAAGGAAGGGAAGAAATAAATGAAAAGGTCAACAGAGAAAGCCCAAATAAAATAGGTCCAAATGGTTGATGATGGAAATGATTTTTTTAAATGTCTCATTACTTTTATATGTACTAACCAGAATGTTTGCATAACTTTACAGAAATAATGAAAATTAAACAATAAAGATTCTGCCAGAAAATGCAAGGAGGATAAGGAAACGGGAAAACAATTATCGCCTCAAAATGCTCATTCAGGTCATATTAGGCAGTGATGGTCAATCAAGTTAATGACAGCTTAGACATAAAGATGACATATTGGTCAAATTAATGGATCTGTCAAAGAGCAAAGTGGCAACAGACAACTTAGCCAACAGTAGAAGCAACGTGCTCCACTTCATAGTTAGATGACTTCCAAACTGCTAGCACCTAAGTGGTACAGTATTTCATCCATCTGACCCTTCAAATAATCAGCTCAGAGAGTATCTATCCTTTCTATCATACAACACATTTTGCCACTAAAAACAGCACGACACTGAAGGATATATACATGTAAAGGGAAATAGGCATTGAACTGTCAGCAGTCCCATAGCAGCAGATGTACTGAACGGCAAACATAATCATACTTTTCTACATGGAGAGATCAACCGTGGTAAACTAGTTTTCTTGTTGCAAATCAGAGCAAAGGACCAAAGCAGTTGACAGAGTGCAAGTAGATGGACCAAACCAAAACAGGTAGTGAATTAACATAAATGATTGCACATCATTCAGAACATACTTGCTAGAGCATATTCGCTAAATCGACAGATAACTTGACCCAGGAATGCATCTAAGACCAACATTTCACAGCTACACATGCATGGCCAACATGACATTAACAGTTTCTAGCAATAAGCTAAAGAGTTGCCAGTGCAGATTGCTTGATGATTTCTCGGAGCATAGGGATCTAGATAAGCACATTACATTTTTTTTTTGGTGGAACTGGTCCTTTTGTTGGCAAAAGAATTCAGCATGTAGCATTGTAGCTTTTACTTGTCCTCTAACGAAAGCTTATGCGAGCACGGCTCCTCTTCTCCCAAGCATCTGTTAATGGACAGGGAGAACTTCTTTTCAAAAGCTGGTACCCTTGACTTGCCACCACAGCATCGATTCTGTTGGAAGAATCCATAAAATCGACGCAAGCTTCTTTAAGCTTGTGGCAGTTGTACTTATCAGCCAGCCACAGCACACCAGCCACATTCTCCACATCAAGGTCCGTGCACAAAATGCGTGCACACATAAGCTTCAACCTCTCTAAATCATACTGATCCGCAGCTGCAAGTAGACTCTGGAGCACAGCATTATTTTCATCTCTATCGAGATCATCCATCTTAGGCAAGGAATCAGTGTAAATGAAATGGAGCAGAGCCTTGAAAACTGTCGGTTCCATGCGATTGATGGTTATGTGGCTCTTCTTCTTCATGGGTTCACTGAGCTGCTTCTGGAAGACCGATGACCTTGCAGCAAGCACTGCCCTGTGTGCAGCAAATGTTTCTTGTTCAACTTTGAAGGTCACATCTGTTGTAGACGTGTCCTCCAACATCTTCCCAAAATGCTGTAGCGCGTTAGGCGGAGGCACATGAACTTCACATAAGGCTTTGGTTTCAGACACCCTTAATTCGCCTAAAACAGTGATGACACATTCAATCACAAGGCAGTTATCTCGGACATACACTGAATCCTCCAATGCCTCCCTTCTTATAAACCTCTCTTTTCCCCATGTAGCCTCTTCAAAACTGTCAGACTTGAACCGAATCGGATCCTCATCCTCTCTGAAGAATGAACACCACGACTTGGGCTCTCCGGTGACTTGATTGATCAGCCTCAGGTCAACGAGCGCCGTCGCCCCATCATACTTGCTCATAAACTCAACGAAAACCGATATGAATCCCTCGCTGTCATCCCCGTAACCATGCGGGTAGTATAAGATAGCCCAGTCAAATCCCCCAACCCTGAATGTGCTGGAACGGATGAAACCATCGGCGTTAACGTCCGCACCAACATTCCCGTAGCTGTACTGGCAGATCTTGAATCGGTGCGCGCCTCGCACCATCTGCGTTGTGCAGGACGATATGGTGGTCGCCGCCATCACTCTCTGCAACATTTGCACATGCATGTATGTCAATATATCTATCTACAAGAGTCAATTGCACATTCGACTATTTCAACCGAACTCAAAAGGTTCCATACAAAAAAAAAATGCAATGCCCGATTCAGAGCTCTAGATGGAATCAAGAAAGAACTCGCATTTCATCCAATCACCCAACAAACCCCAATTCCTGTTCTAAGTGGAACCAAGAAAGGGCACGCATCTGATCCAATAGTCCCAATAGATCAAACAAAAGATGGTGGATTTCGGATTGAAGCAACCAAGACGAACAACTCGTGGCCTGCCTATGATGTTCTTTCTTCTTGTTATTTCAAGCAATGCTACCTGGATTAGGCTGGCAGCAGGGGAAATTAATTAGGGGGTGGACGCGGAAGCGCCGTCGAGCTGCGCATAGCCTCCTTACCTTCAGAGTTGCCGGCGGCGGAGAGGCGAAGCTACAACGTGTTTCGTAGGAGGGGTTAGGGTTTTGAGAGATGTGGAGGAGACGAAGGTGAAAGGGGAGAGGTGCGGCGGCCGTTCTGGTTCCTTCTGTTCTTCGCTATAGAGCGAGAATGGTAAAATGGCATTCCCGTCCCGGATAAAAATATAAATAACCCAATCAGATACTGTGGGTCAACAATAGATTACTCACTATCCTATATTCCTATTTAATTTGATAAAATAAATAAACTACTCTCCGGTCTAAAATATTTTTATCTAAAAGTAGTACTACATGTATTTATTTTATACGTGTTTCACTCTGTTGATTCGCTCATTTAGATGAGTAGTTAGCTGAATAAAAATTTGGCTCCTCTGACGCCTTACCTTGTTAAAAAAACATCGAAAGAAGTAGGGGTGTAACGGGTTGGATCGAATCGGATTTTGTTTATACCATATTCCCTCCGTTCCTTTCTATAGTGTCTATAGATTTTTGGCATTTGTTTTAGAATATAAGGTTGTAGCTTGAATTTTTTTTAATTACCCCCTCCCCCGTTCAGCTCTCACACAACATGCGTGAGAAAAAATCCAAACAAAATTAAACAATTAATTGAGATTCCTAATGCATGGCCAACGATTTCTTGAAATTAGGCGGCAATGTTTTACTTTCCTTAATTGAACTTGGTTGTACATATATGGAGAATCAACAAGAGAGATTTGTGAGATTTGTTACGGTAAATTAGGAAGATATGGATTTTTCAAATTTTACGTTGATGTCAAATCGTTCAGCTAGGGGGTCTTGTGTAAAAAATACTCTTGCGCTAATTTCCGTGCCGAAAAACTATAGGCACTATAGAATGAAACGGGAGGAGTATCATTTACCATATATTTTTCTCCGATTCGGATTAGAGCAGATTTTGACCGGCTATGTATTCCAATGCGGTTATACCGAACATCGGATTCCAATTGGAAATTGAACGGACTCGGGTCATAAACAAAAAAAATAGGATATATGCTCTTATCGGTAGATAGTTATAGTTCTTGCGAATCTTGAGATGGATTTAAACTTTCTGTCTTGTGTAGCTAAGAAAAAAAGATGAAATATGCTAAAACTCAAGCATTAGCAGAAATTTAGAGCTAAGCATCCTCGCTAAATAAATTTGGCAACTCAATAGCTACTAACCTTGTGAGATTGGCCTGGCCTTGGCATTGGACTAAAAAATCAAATTATTTGATTTAAAACCTTTAAAATATCCTAATTAAATTTTGGATAATCCATATTTGCATGTTATTTGCTATACCATATCATGTGCCGTATTTGGAGCACTACTTCAAAATCGGATATCCTTATATGTCAGGTTCTTTAAAATCGGATATGAATACCTTAAAACGGTTTCGGGACCGATTTGGCGCGGAAGTTATTCTATCTGTTTACACCCCTAACTAAAAAGTAGGGACCAATATGTAAAATGCAAATACAGCCCAAAAAAGAACTGGGGCGGGGGAAGCACCCAACCATTCTCCCAATCCCCACACCGGCCGCCTCTTCTTCTTCACTTCTCCAAAACCCTAACCCCCAGAGATTCAGACGAAGAACGCACTCTCGCTTCGCCTAATCCGCCGGCGAAACCTGACGCTCCGGGAGAGACGGACGGAACGAGGGCGCCCCCAGAGGTATGCCTGTTCTCGCCACCTAGTACATTCGTCGTTTATCGCTGCTGTCTGACCCTCGCCCTAGTAGAATTTGCTGGAACGAATGAAGAAGGTAGACTGGTGTATTGTTATGTACCTATGTTGCTTCAATCGGAATTCCACCGAGTTATCTTGCAGAATCGTGAACGATTGGGTCAAATGCATGTCCTTTATTGATTCCACTTAGAATATGAATTTGGGGTTTGTTCGGTGACTCGGCCAGATTTGGGTCCTTTTGGTCCTTTCCTGATTAATGGGATCTGTATTTTCTTGTATATATGGATCCGTTCCATCCAAGAGATGAATGCGTGACTGATTTCTTGTACATGTACTAACTCAAATACCTGTGCCAATGCTGCAGGGACAGTCAAGCAAAGAGCAATGACATCAACCACAGAATCTTCATGCACAACTCAGACGGTGCAAGGCACACACCGGTTCCAGATCTGCCAGTTCAGCTACGGGAATGTTGGTGACAATGACTACATCCGCTCCGGCACCTTCAGTGTGGGGGGATTCGACTGGGTTATCGTGTACTGCCCAGACGGCGATGGCGTCGATGGTGAGGAATACATATCGGTTTACCTGGAGTTGATGAGCAAGTATGCGGAGGCTTCGGCGCTCGTGGACCTGAGACTGATCAACCAGGTCACTGGAGAGGCGTGCACGATATGCGCGGAGAATGAGGTGCCAAACCAGTTCAGGTCTAGCAGCTTTGAAGAGGCTACCTGGGGGAGGGAAAAATTTATCAGCAAGCGTGCTTTGAAAGATTCGGTGTATCTTAAAGATAACTGCCTTGTTATTGAATGTGTCGTTACCGTGGTGAATGAACTTAGGGTGTCTGGAAACAAAGCATTCTATGAAATTGAAGTCCCTCCCCCAAATGCACTAGAGCATTTTGGCAAGATGCTCAAGGATGCGTCCAGGGCAGATGTGACCTTCAAGGTTCGAGGAGAAACGTTTCCTGCCCACAGGGCAGTGCTTTCTGCCCGGTCGCCGGTTTTCAAAGAGCAGCTCAGTGAACCCATGAAGGAGAACAAGATGCAGCATGTAACTATCGATCGCATGGAACCGGCGGTTTTCGAGGCTCTGCTCCATTTTGTTTACACTGATTCCTTGCCTACAATGGATGATCTTGACAGAGATGAAAAAGATGCAGTGGTCCAGCATCTACTTGTAGCAGCGGTTCAGTATGGTCTAGAGAGGCTGAAGCTCATGTGTGAACGCATCTTGTGTATGAGCCTTGATGTCAAGAATGTGGCTGTTATACTGCGTCTAGCTGATCGACATAACTGCTGGAAACTCAAAGAAGCCTGCGTCGATTTTTTGGTTCCTTCGGAGAGAATCGATGATGTGATGAAAACCCATGACTATGAGACTATGAAGTTGTTTTCTCCTTCTCCATTAGCAGATGTGTGGGAGAAGAGTCGTCGCTCCCGCAGAAGTTCCCCTTAGGTAACATGCAAAAGCTTTGCAGGCAAAGCATGTACAGTCAGCAGACTTGGGCTGAGTACTTCTGTCAACAGAGTCACTGTAGGTCTTTATTGAGTCTAGTTATCTGTTAATGTAGTGGATATGTGCCTGCAAGTATCTTATGAATGATGTGTGATCATCGGTGTTTGTTGCTTCTGTTAGTTATGCCTATCCACTCTATCTTGTCTTGAGTTACTTCGGTGTTGCAAATTCCTTCAGTGTTGGGATGTTTTTTGCGGAATCCTTTTGTTTGATTAAAGGATGGATGATGTCAACTTGCACTAAGGTCGCAGACTGCTAGCAGTTTCGAATTTTAGAGTCATTGAACTGGCAATTCAAGCATGTTGCTGCTATTTCTCATTACTACCGTTAGGTTTGGTGTGGTGTCCTTGCGGTGTGGAGAATTCATACCTGCTCCCTTAATCCGGAGATGCACTACAAATTTTGGTAGAACATCAGCTGTTTGACTTTCATGCCATCCAAGTTGTCATATTTGTGCATATACTCAATGTGTATCTATTGCTTTCCACTAAGATGTTTGGATGAGAAATAAGGTTGCAAACTTGTTCCTATGTGAAATCACTTTTAGGATACGGTGTGAGAGCGTTAAAGTAGTGTGGAGAAAAATATATACCATGATAGAAAAACCAGGGAAACAATCATAAACTCTTCAATGGAGTACACGGAGCCATTCTTCTACTCCCGTCTCAACATAGTGAACTGACCAGAAAGTCCGCTACTGACAAGCAAGTTAAGACTCTCTTTAGTTACGACAAGAAAAATTACAAAGTTATATCTAGGAACCGAGAAATATTTGGGAATTGGAGTAGCAGAGGACACAAACTGTCACTCCACACTGAAGAAAGTACTAGATGACTCTGAATGACCCTTGTCGGCCATATGAATGTCAAGAGGTTGATAACTACTGACAAATGGTTGGGTTTCTTCGTCGTTTTCTTCAATAATTTTACAAGAGGTCAACCTTTTTTTTCGCAGGTATTGTAATGTACTCTCCACTTGCTTCATAGTAGGCCTTTCTTCTCCCTGGAGACGCAGACACATCTCGGCAAGAGAGGCAATGGTATTGATTTCATCCTCATTTGCTTCTTCAAGAACTTGAGTAGCCACCACCTCTCTTACTGGTCTCACTTTGATCTCTGAAATGAAGTAAATGGACAAGTTCTGATAGTATTCTCCACCTGCATTGCTTAAGAAAACAGGCTCCTTTCTTGTAAGCAACTCTATGAGCACCACACCAAAACTATACACATCACTTTTCTCATTTAATTGCCGAGTATGATAATATTCTGGATCCAAGTATCCAAATGTTCCTTGTATATTTGTTGTCACATGGGTTTGGTGAATAGGAACTGTTCTTGAAGCGCCAAAATCTGAAACTTTAGCAGTGTAATTCCCATCTAACAATATATTAGATGTCTTCACATCGCGATGAAAAACTGATATCGAAGCAGATGTATGTAGATAACATAGTGCTCCAGCAGCTTCTAGGGCGATCCTCAAACAATCGTCCCAAGATAAAGACAGCCTAGTAACCGACTCACCATGCAGAACGTCAAATAAAGAGCCATTAGGGATAAAATCAGACACTAAGAGGGGCACCTCTGTTTCAAGACAGCATCCAAAGAGCTTCACTATATTTCGATGATTTATTTGGGACAGAATGACAACCTCATTAATAAACTGATTGATCTCAGCTTCCTCAACAAGTTTCGATTTTTTTATAGCCACCACGCGTTGGTCAGATAAGATGCCTTTGTATACCATTCCGTGTCCTCCACGTCCTACAATACGAGTTTCATCAAAGTTGTTTGTTGCCTTCTCCAACTCTTCTAAGGAGAAAATCATTGTCTTGTCACTTGCATTTTCATCCGATAATATGAGTTGTTCCAGTAGAAGACCATGGTTTTTCCGGAAATACATCTTTCCTTGTTGTTTTTTGATACGTCTTTTCCATTTATAGAAGAGGAATATCCCACACAAACCAACAAGCAGCATTCCCAAGCCAACACCCAGTCCAATCGTAACGAGAAAATTACAAAAAACCACCACATTTCAGGCAGTAGTTTCAAAAAACCACCACTTTACGATTTTTTTTTCAAAAAACCACCACTCTACGGGTAACACGTAACAGATAGCACTGATTCCACTCTGATGCTGGTTTAATCGCCAAACTGACATGTGGGTCCCAGTGTCGCAACTGATTAACGCTAAAGGGAGAAGCACCATATATTGGTTATAGTTCTGGACTTATTTGTAATTTTTTTTTTCCTTTTCCTTATTATTTTCCACCACAACCTCATTGTGCGTTGACCAATTTGCCTGGAGGCCGATGCTCTGTGCGCGTCGGTTAGAGGCCAGTCCGCACTGCTCTGGCTGGTGCTCGGCCGCGCCGTCCTGGTCGGCGATGGAGCTCGTCCCGCCAGCCCCTGGCCAAACCTCGCCCCGCTCTGCTCTAGCCGGCGCTCGAACGGACCACGCCCTGCCCGAACATCGCCCCACGCCGCTCTGGTCGGACCTCGGCCGGACCTCGCCCGTCCCGCCATGGCCGGCGCCCGCCCCGCCAGCGCTCGCCCGTGCTCACCTCGCCATGGCTGGCGCTCACCCGCGCTCGCCCCGCGCGGCCCTTGCCAGCCCTGGCCGTCGCGCCCTGGCGGGACCTCGCCCGTGCCGCCTGGCCGGAGCTCGCACCCATGCCCCCGAGCCCGCCTGCGGCTGCCGGAGAGGAGGACGGGCCTGCCTGCGCCCTTACTGCCAAGCCGCCGTCGTCGCGGCGAGGCCTTGTGCCGCATGGTCTGCGCGCATCTCCGCCGTCGGCTGGCCGTAGGCTTCACTGGAACCGGCCCCGACGGCTTCGGCCCGACCCGAAGATGGCCTGGCGCCCGCGCGAACTGTGCACGGTGGAGAATGGGAAGGAGCATGATGCCGACGGCGGCGCGCTCCGAATGCCGTTCGCGTTCTCGACCAACAGAGGAGAAGAGAGAGGCCACTTGGGGCCGGGATGAAGGTCACGACTAGGCAGGTCAAGGGCGCATGCATAGCCGAGCTGGGACGAGTTGGAGCTCGGCGGACGACGGCGACGCTCGTGCTGCAGATCGACGGCGGCGCTCGTGCTGCAGATCCCCGCGGCCGCCCCTTGCCGGAGCGGAGCTCGCCGCGACGCGCCCGCCCCTGCCCAAGCCGGAGCTCGCCGCGACGCGCCCGCCCCTGCCCAAGTCGGAGCTCGCCGCGAGACGCAGAACCTTATCTCTTCCCCGTCACTGTGCAGGAGGAGAAAGGCGATTTTTGGGCGAACTCCGTCGATCCGCCGCGCTCGCCGCTGAGCCGCGGGATTCTCCTCCTCCGTCGGCCGCTCCGGCGGCGGGAGGGTGGGGATCCCCGGTTCCGGCTTGTATATACGGTAGGGTAGGGTGGAGATCCCGCCGGCGGCGCCTTGGAGGAGGTGGGGCTGGTGGCGGGTGGTTTGGTGTCGGGGCGGCCTTCTCCGGCGGTGGAGCTCCTGGGGGCTCGTCGTCGTCGCGCTCGACTTGCGGGGGCTCGAGGCCCGGCGTGGTGCTTGAGTCCTTCGGCTTCCCGCCGGATTCGTGCTGGCGGCGGATCTGGCGGCCGGATCTCAGGGCTGGGCATCCGCGGTGGCTCCTGTCTGCGTCGACGGCGAAGACGGCTACGGCAAGGTGGAGTAGATGGAGCGGGAGGGCACTCGCCGTGCTCGTTCATCGGCACAAGTTCCGCCGCCGTGCGGCGGACGGGCCTTGCGGCGGTCTTCAACAAGAGAGGTGCTCTCGGGGCGCGGTGAGAAGGGGACGGCGGCCTTCGTCCTCGACGCCGGAGGAGATGCTGCGGTTTGCTCTGGTTCTGTTTCCCCTACGTATGATGCGATGTATTTCGTTTCTGTACTATGTACAATGTACTTGGTATTATGTTGAATATACGTGGGCTTTCAAAAAAAAAGTCGGAGCTCGCCGCAGCCCGTCCCGTGGATAGACAAGGAGTCTGGAGGGAGAAGAAACTGACAGTGGGCCCCACAATAACTTACAAAAAAACCCAAAATTTTGCAACCCTTCATCGATGGCCTCCGTTGACCGTTTTTGACTACCACGTCAGCCTGACAGTGGGGCCTAGATGTCAGTTTCGTCATTAGACCAGCTTTAGACAAGGATCAGTGCTTTTTGTTACTTGTTAGCGCTAGAGTGGTGGCTTTTTGAAACATTTTCGTATAGTGGTGGCTTTTTGAAACATCTGCCTGATATGTGGTGGTTTTTTGTAATTTTCTCAATCGTAACACCTATGTACAAACATATGCCACATAAGGTTTTTTTTTTTGACAGAAAGGTTTTGTTGTTTTTATAAACCATAGAGTAAGTGTAAGGTAGTACCTATGATAATATTTTGATGTTTGGTTGAGATGCACTGCATTCTGCTTGGATCATATTTTGTTCTCTGAGGACAACAAATGAAGTCTCCGATGGTATTGTGGCATGTCCCATCACAATTTCTTTTATCAAGACACTCGTCAACATCTGGATGTGAAGCACAACTTGGTAAAGCGCGACAACAGAAATGTTCAAAGTTTAAACAACGAACATTATTTCCCTAAGATAATATGTATGCTTTTTACAAGGTTAGTAAGGACTTGACTGATGCACGTGCGGTCGGTATTATGTTTTCTGCATTGCTTGACTTTTTTAAAGCCTTGTGTCCAAATAGCTCTTAAGTTTATGCAAAATAAAAGATTATCTGAAAATATACATTAATCTAAACAATTAACCAAAAGTTAAGGATCCATATGAGGTCTACTACATAAAATATATAATAATTGCGGGAACTGATTTCCTGGCAACTTAAGAGGTATTCTCAGAAGGGTAAAAGGACCGCCCCAAACTCAGATCTTAGTAAGACTATAAGAGTAAAGAAATGAGAAGATGAGAAATATCATTTGGCAGATTGGGTGAGAGTATGGATGCCTTCAAGTCCAGTTTTACTAGTGTAACTAGAAATTTTTGCTTGGGTACATCAGTTTAATAGTTCTCTCTACAAACTAGAGTTGTGGGAAAAGTTGTTTTAGTGGAATTTTTTACTTGTAAAGACTAACTGGGTGATGTACATTTAATAGTTCACACCGGAGTACAAAATTTTCTTAGTGGAATGCTAGTTGTATAATTTTAATGATGTTGCCATTTGCTCAAAAGTTAAAAGTTATGTTAAATTTACATTTTCTGACAAAATTTTACAACCACTTTTTAAATATACCTATCGAGATTCATGTTGCGCTTGCTTAACTCGTTTTTAGAATCTGTCATGCAAAACTTGGTAGCATTAGTTAGCTGGTACTTGTTGGGTGGACCAAGAGATGCATTAATATTGGAACCTTGGATGTATAGTAGGAATGACTTATGTTACCTTTGCATCCGTATTGAAGGTATGGATTTCCTTGGTATCCTTTCGAACAGTTGCAGATGTAGCCTTGTCCAATGGGCGAGTCAACGCACACGCTGTTGTCGCTAACGCAAGCGTACGAGCTCTGCTTGGTGCGGGCTGACTCGCACGTCTCCCCAGCCAGGGTACCAATAGCCCAATCCACCACCACCGGCGCCTGCCCACCGTAGGCGTCCATGAACGCTGATGAAGTAAGGTAGCTCGCCGAGAAGGTGAAGTTGGACGCCTCAACCAGGGCCGCGTAGCTACAGCTGCCGCCCATCCCCTTGGTGCTGAAGTTCTGGTCAAACCACACCCGGTAGTTCTCCAGCCCCCTGGGGATCGCCGTCCGGCAGCAACCTATCCCCTCGCAGGCGCCGTCCATCACCAAAGAAAGGTTGCCGCCCTTGCACGTGGCGCCGCACACGGCCGTGTAGGAGCTAACGTCGTCGGTGTCGCCGATGTACGCCAGCGTCTTGCACCCGATCACGGTGAACTTGTTGGCGGTGTCGGAGAGCCTGAAGATGGCGCCTTGCAGGTCCATGTTCGACGGTGGGCTCTTGGTCTCCATAAGCCCGGTGGTGGCGTTGTAGCAGTAAGAGGAGATGTTATTCAGCCACCGGACCTGGCCATGCTGCAGCGAGATGTCCAGCACCTCCTGGTTGATGTAGTATAGCCTCTTGCCACGGATCCCCTTGTCTCGGCAGGCAAGCTTGAACCCTTGACGGGTCTGGTTCTCGGCGATTTGGCACCCATCCTCGATGTCGATGCCAAACGGGTAAGGGATCTCCACTCCCCCGCATTCCCGAGTGCAGTTGCCCGGCGGCACCAACGCTCCAACGCTGCCGGCGAGGTCAAACGCCGGCTGGAGCGCTATGACGAACACGACTGCAGCAGCTGCTGCTAAGGTATTGAAAGCCATGATGAGCTGCGATTTGCAACTCTTCCTATTCGGTGATTTCGAGCTAGCTGCATAGCTTGTCAATAATCTGAAATTTCAGACTCTAAATAATGTATTGTCATGATTATACATATGCAGATACATGCACATATTCGTTTCAGAAAGAGGCTTCCCATCAATCAAAACGGTAAGGTCAGAGTATGGACTGGTTCGTCCTGGTAAATTTCTTTGCAGATTCGTGTTTCCTACCAAGAAAAATAGACACTGGGTCAGGGCGACTTATTCCATTCAGCAGTGCTACTCGTGACTTGTTTAATGGGTCACTTGCATCAAGTGTAACCGGCAACGAACGAGTATGTCTATTTTAAGTGGGACCGAACGTAGTTAGCCTTTTCTAACAGTCTGGAGGATGTGTATGCTGTGGTTAGTTCGTTAATAGGATCTCTAAGGGACACGGACACAAAATGTATCCATTTTAGTTCGTTTCGGTTGACCCATGCATAGAAATGCGTATGTGTTCCCCTTTATCTGTTTAGGTCAGGGAGCAAATTCAGTGGCAAGACACATTTCTTTAGATAAAATTTTATGTATTGCAGACTTAATTTACATAGGACAAAAAAATGGACATAAAAAAATAACTAGATAAAAACCCTAGTCTGATCTAGGTTTTTGCGGGCGTGCCACCTAGTCCTTGTTATCGCTGGTGAGGTCGACCAACTCCGGCACTAGCCATGGATAAGGCCACGTGACCATCGGTGTCGGAGCTGAGGCTGTAGTCGCTGGACTGGAAGGGCCGGTTCAGGTGCGGGCCACGCTGGATGGGCTGGTGTTGGCGCGTGCCACTTGTTCCATGGCGATGCTGGAGGTGATAGTGTCGACGTTGTGGAGTCCTTGGCGGCATGGAAGGGTGCCCCACCGCGAGTGCCTGCAACTGCACGACAAGGCCCTACCATGGCTAGGTCCTCGAGCTTCGAGGAAGCGATGGCCAGTTGGATAGCCTCATCGTAGTCCAGCTATGGAGGGGGAGTTCGTCCTCCTTTAGCTAGCTGCTCGCGCTCCAACGCGAGGAGGTTGACATAATCAACGGCGTTGTCCCTCGGCTCCTCGCCTGGGATGTTGTCACTGCCCACGATCGGCTCGTCCTTGTCAAAGGCCTCCTATTGGTCATGAACCTCTGCGTTGAAGTAGAAGATTTCGTCGCCCAGGAAGCCCGCTCGGCGTCACGACTCCCATTCCCATCGGTTGTAGGTATCCCACGCGTACGAGGTGATGTTGTATGCGGGGTCGGTGAGCAGATCCGCCGGCAGCGCCCGACAACGTCGTATCTCCTCTCGTCGATCACGTCCATCCCGTGGAACCGGCAGCACCGACACCTGGCGCAAGCTAAGCAATCAGCCGGTGGGGAAGTGGTCGGACGCCGTCCCACCCTGTTGGCGCATGTGGTACAATAACCACACAACGTTCACGGTGATGTATTGGCGGTTGCGCTTCGGCTTAGGTCGCGGCAGCCGGTCTCATGGTCATTCTTCAACTTCCTAAACGGCCATGACTTTCCCATGGCCTTGCTGAGGGGAGTTGTCGGTGGTCTAGGAGACATGGCTTTCTCGTTTTGGCAATGGTGAGGGCCTTTGTGGACTGGCGGGCACGACCGCGTGCCTTAACAAGGAAGTGGATGTGGCCGCCATCAATGTCGGCGCTCGACACCAAGCGTGTGTGGCATTGATGTTGTCGTAGAGGGCGGAGCGGCCCGTTGATGATGGCACGTAAGACCAGCGTTGCCCGCCAAATTAGCGCGCGCAGAAGGCGAAGCGGCCATGTGGACGCTTCCAGGCGGGCTAGAGGTGGGACGCGAGAGGACACGCAACGCAAGGACACGCACATGGCGGGTTCGCACACACGCATTGGAATAGATCGGCCTATTTGTGCCAGGCCGCTGGTTCACGTTGTTTGGAGTCATCCTATCCGTTTGGATCGAAATGGACCGTTGCGTCGGGCCCATGAAAATACCCTAATAAAGCAGAGTGGATTCTTTTAGCTTTCTCTTTCATTCTCAATTGAGGATGAGCCTTCATTAATTGGGTTTCCCAACCGAATGACTTCAATCATGGTCATTTTCGAGTACTCCAATATTGACGAAGTCCACTCTCTCTGGATATGCATAATCATCTATTACTAATATTTATAAGAAACTAGCATGATCGACGACGCAATATGTGTGCATTGCCACTATCAAAAGAAGGTCAAATTAGATGGGTGAGACTAAGTTAGGTTGTTGGTAGTATTTTATTTGTATATGAGCAACAGAAAGTTTCACACAACAAAAAGGTTCTGTGATTTCTAGCTAGCTGCAGAGCTTGTTAACATTGTCATGCGCATATTCGTTTGAGAAGGAGGCTTCCCAAACAAGAGGGTAGGTGCAGTGAGACTGTGAGAGTTTGGACTGGCCGGTCCTGGTAAATTTCTGTGCAGGTTCGTGTTTCCTACCAAGGAAAATAGACAGGGTGAATTATTTCATACAGTGTTACGGAAAAATCATGATTTGTGTTGTCAAAAAAAAATCGTGACTTGTCTAATGGGTCACTTGCATCAAGTGTTTTTTTAGCATAAGTCACTTGCATCAAGTGTTACCGGGAATGAGTATGTCATTTTTAAGTGGGACCGATGCAGCTAAGTATTGTGCTACTATATCAAGCATACAACCCGGAATGAGTATTCACGCACTCTGAACTCTTTTTTGCTTTCTCATTCATTCTCAATTGAGGATAAGCCTTCGCTATGGTCGTTCCAGCTCAGATTAATTCTAGGAGAAGCAGAGACCATGGCCTCACCTAGTCACCTTGGACCGATTTTTCATCCCTATAGGACAGGGCAGGATCTTCTTCGCATTTCAAAAGAAGCCGAATTGCAAAGGATGCAAGGCTGCAGAAGTGCAGATACTTCACCACAATACCAACAACATTGTACTAGAAACATACTTGATAGATAAGTCCAACGCACACATGCAAGGTTCAACGCTAACGACATGCCGTCCCAAGCGACAACACACCGATTGGATCCTTCTACGGGCACCCATAGTGACAAGTTTTAAGGTGCTTAACTAAGCTAGGTTTTTAACTTTTTATACAGACAGGCCGAAACACAGGTCCAACAACCCCATAGCAGCAGCATCTCAAGAGAGAGCGCATCAGCAGAAGAACATGGTGCTCCGCACTTTCTCGTGGAGCCGCGGCAGCTCCGGCACTGAGACGCTGCCCGCAGACGTGTGCCCTCCTCCTCCCTGGCTCGATGACGCATCCGACATGTCCTCGAATTTCATGAACGTGCCCACCTGGGCCGCCGCGAGGTGAGCGTAGGCTATTGGAGCAACTGCACGCACAGAACAAACCAAACCAGGATAAATGCAAGGTAACAGACATCATGGTCAACTTATTACGTACTATTAGCGAAAGACAAATAGTGAGGAGGATGGCATCAGCGTACCGATCGATATGGCCGTTGTGCTCCTCTGGTACCTGAAAAGACCACAGCAACAAAGTCAGGACATAGCTTGACAACATTTTATTTTATCAGAATGGCAAGTGGTACAGCCTCGGTCTGTCATCTACTTACACATAAGAGAGGGAATGCACAAATTCCTGAAGCGCATCGGCAGTGAAGCAGATCTCGTCGTGGAGAACATGGTAATGTGTTGGCCTCGAAGTTCCCTGGCACACACAGCAAACACAAAACAATTAGACCCAGCTAAATGTGCAGTAACTTGAAAACATGCAAACCACCACCACTGCATTGACAGGTAACAAGAAACAGAGCAGAAAGCATAGGTTGCTTACTATCATGCCAGCATGTGCACACATGTAGAAGTCGAAATTCTTAGGATGGCAGACTTGCTTATCCACGACAGTCCCTACAGAATGACATTGACACTTTTATTACTTCGTTTAACAGAAAATCACTACGTACATGACAAGGTTGGCGTTTCACTCCATAAGAAAAGTAGGAGACTTTGTCCATAGGGAAAGAAGTTTACCTGGAGGAACATTCTCTGGAGATCCAGTTTGAAAGAACTTGGTGTGATGGTTCTTCTGGGCAACAATGAGTGTGAACTTAGGTTCCCACTTCTCGTCAAGGAACTTGCATGCCTGCAACGATTTTAAAAGTAGATGAAATGACAGCATCAATAGTTACTTGTAAGTAGGTACCAGTATTGGATCTGTACCAAGCGCATGTTGAAATCAGATAAATACACTACCTCAATGATCTGCTCAAGCTCGATGTTTATGACCTGAGTAAACTGGCTTTCGCTTACCCCGTCCCTGAAATTAGCATGAGTTAATATGCGATGGTTAAGACATCATCAATTATCCATTTTCAGTAGGGCAAAAACATTTCAGGAGTTTCACTGCAAAATTCACTGGCATTTGCAAATAGTAATTTCAGAACTTAATACCTAAAAATAATAACTTGGTCTGGTTTTCGCTTCCCAGAACTAGTGTAGAAGTCGATCAGTGATTCCCTGAAAGTCCCAAGTGCAACGATATAATTCCATTAGGAAAGTGTGAATAAATCCTATATACGGAGTACATATGCACACAATATTGAAAAATACTGAGCTCAACATTGGATTGACATATCTTACCGAATGAGGCCATCATCTTCAGTTCCACGTGGTTTAAACAGGGAGGACATCATTTCTAGTTTAGGTGACTGGGTGTGCACTGTTGCTCTGTATCTAGAGATGAGAGGCCACTCACGAGAGCTCACCACCTAAATAGAATCAAAAGCCACAGTTACAAGTAGAGTTATAACAGCACGCATACATTCAGATGACATGTGAGCTACTATTCAGAGAGTAAAACTGTATTCCTCTTACCGCAGCAATAGAAGGTCTGTCAGACTGCCCAGGTTGACCATGTGACACATCCATGCCCAAGATGATAGTAGGCGCCTCTGACACAATAGGTATTCCACGGGATACTTCAACTTGCAGCAATGTGTTCAGACCACCAAGCTAGGTAATAACCGGTGAAAAGACAAATACCATAAGCCTAAGAATTAACACTAACCAATAATAAATACACAAAAAGAAAAAGAGTCCATGTCAACAAACCTTAGCATTTATCTTCAACAGCACATTGTTTAGGTAATTATCATTGACTCTTGCTGGAGCTAGACATTGTGTAACAATGCCAAATTCGGCAAGACACTTCCTCTTCCAAGGACCTGGTTGAAGCAAATATGTATCATATATTCTGCAACAGCTAATCATGCTTAAAGGGAAGGGTAACAAACAATGACAAAAAAAAGCCATGAACCAACCATAAACTTCGCAGTTTTTCCTCTCAGGAAGAAGGCACAAAAGGAACCTGGGTGCTCCAGGTAGCTTCTGTTTTATCTGCTCAAACATCTCCTCAACTCTAACTGACACGGGCGCTCGTCTCTTTGATGGATTCTCTTCAATTATAGCATGGGGGTCCTCGAATTCCTGAAAACAAACAAAGTTCAGCAACAGAAAAGAACAGTTGAAGATGTTGTAGACAAAGTAAAGCATACCAGTCCCTTTCCAATCGCAAGCCTTTTAAGGTCTCGGACAAGACCCTGAACATCGCACCGTGCAGAGAAATTAACAACCGACCATCTACTGATGGCACAGGTCTTAATCAGCTTCTGAAACAAAAATAGAATAAGCAAGTTAACAGAGGGTTCATTGATGATCAAGAAGTAATAAAGGGCATGTTAAAAGAGAAAACGTGCTGACCTTGTGTGCAAGATTCCAACGTCCGTTGCGTGGGACGAGATCTTCATTGTTACCGGCTCTCATCTACATGATAGAAGGATTACTGGTTAGATACATTCGGAAGAACATCAAGCATGAGCATGCCAAACTAAGTTTGGTGAATTATCACTAACCTTGGGTGCTTGCAGGACCCTCCCTTCAATTTGAGTAAAATTTTGTGAAATGGAAATGCCACATGCCTTCAGCATTGAGTCAGAGTCATAGTTGCTACGTTTCAGTGCCTTGCATTTAGGTACTATCAGTTAATTGCCAATATCACTAAAAACGAACTATACATGGTTGCAGTGAGGTAACATCTAGATAAGAACTCACATCATTAAGGGTTGACATTCTTTCTTGAGGCTTTTGTCTGGATTTCTCGACAAGTGAGGACCTTTGCAGAGTAGACAGAGCTTTGGTGTATCTTTGCAGAGGAACAAGCGTGCAAAGCTGGCAATACAAACCAGGGCTTGAGATTAATGGATGAAAGTTTAAGAATGGAGGAGGCTTTGAGGATGTAGAATACAAAACTGAAACAAACCTCCACAGGGAAATAAGTCGGACGTTTTAGCCTCCCCGCATTGATACAGGGGAGATTATCAGAATACTTGAGCTCTATGCCTCTGTGCACCCGATAGTAATCGGAGACTGTTATTTCAACAGTATTAGTGTCCCCGTTGTTACCATTCCTCTGCCTCAGCGGGAACCTAGTTAAACCCGCCAATCAGAAAGCAGTCCATGAATAGCAGTAAATTGTACGGAAAAACAAATAGTACAACAATCTAGAGACAATACGACACCCTTTAGAAATTATTAATTTATTTAAAGCACTGGGAAAAAATGAACAAAAGGGTAAAGGCAATTCTCACGTCTGTTCGTTGCAGTTTCTGTCACTCAAACCAATAATCTTTAACTCTGAATTTGTAGGAGCTGCTTTTATCCTCAAGTTCTTGAGAGCACGCTTAGCCTGTTAGTCAAACATCCAAATAGTAATAAACAAAAAGAAATATATGGTCGGAGACATTTCATGCTATGTTAGCAACAGCATTAAAGATGCAACTTACCTTTGGCCAGTCAATTCTGTTCGGGTGGTCAACTTTCTGGTTTGCGAGAAGAAAGTCGATAAGAGGACCAGGTTTAACAATCATTGTAGTCGAAACATCTGCAGGCCAAAAGAAGTTTGTCATGGCAATACACAGGGGCCATTGTAGTCGAAATGTCAGATGTAACCACTAACCATTGCAAAGTAAACTATGGAGTCATGCAACAGTACTGCAATGTGAGATGCGTACCGACGTTTAGGGAGAGTCCACTCTGTGTACCACGGAAACTCGAGTGAAATCCTCGGCACCCCATCACACCACCGCCCAAGTCAACAAAGCTATCAGGGTTGTTGTGGAAAAATGACTGACGAACTAAAAGGCAGCCCCTGTGCATGGACAGAAGAATCAACCACAGCAGTGACCACGAAAGTCATATAGAAGCCTAAGCAGAGAGAAATGCTTAGGACAAAGACATTCTGAAAGATACATACTGTTTTGCAGAATGCTGCCTGAGTATGATATCAAGAACTCGGAGCGCCTCCATTGAATTCTCTGATTCCTGTCCTCTAATGGCTTGCCCGATTGCGGCCATCGGGATTTTCCCTGCAAGGCACAGCTCCACTTTGAAAGTCTTCGTCTGGAATGGCCTCCTCACTCTCTTCCTGTCACCACCTCCAGGGCTGCTGTCATTGCCTCCGGGGCTCCCATTTGCAGCGCTCCTACAACCAAGTAAGATTTTGAGTTATACGGAACACCGAGCGAGCAGATAGCATGGAGGCAGGTCATCAAGGAGCAGAACTTACTTTCCAGTCCCAATATCCTCCAGAACCACAGTGAATTCATTGTTTACTTGCGGAAGAGCGCCGATAGTGAAGAGGCTCTTCTCACCATCATAGGCAAAGTCCTTGTTCAAGAGCTCGGCGCGGTAAGTATGCTGCAGTTTGTCAATCACCTTCCTGCCTACCCCCTTCCCATCAACCAGCGTATCATCTTCATACTTCATGATTACCTAGTCACATAGCATAGCAACAAGTCCCAAATTAGTATGGTCAAAACAATTGTACTATCTTTTTGAAATACTGGGCGGTGAAGTAGGGATAGCATATGCTATATACTTACATTGTAGTGGTGGAAAAATTCCTCTGAACTCTTCACAGAGACTTTATAGTGGTTGGCAAGGAGCTGGATGGGCAGTCCTTTCTTGCCCAATCCGGGCCTGACCATCAGGAGCCTCTTAGGCTTTGTTGGCTTGTCTGGTGGGGTATCATTGGCATCAGCAGCCGCAGCATCTTCGGCTCTGATGGGCACCACGTTGGGAGGCAGAGGAGGTGGTGGTGGCAACTCTTCCTCAAGCGGGTCCATCGTGAGCTCTCTGCAGATGCAATTGGTAAAAGGATGGTGATTAGTATGGAACAGGAGACATGATTAACTCCAAAATGGAGTAAAAAAAGGTGTCATATGTCGAATATTAACTTCAGATTAAGGGTAACTGTGGCCCATGCAGTGTATTTTAGGATGTAACGACGACAAATATTGGTACTATGAAATGGTCACTCTCTAGCTTGAGAACAAGTTGTTTATTTTTACCCTTGACCAGAATGCTAGCGAGGAGATGTTGCTAAGATTAGATAAAAAATGCGCATTTAATATGAATTAATCTTGCTGCGTGCAATGATATAGTAGAAGCAAATAAAATGCCCCCGCAAAAAGAAGCAAAAAATAATGATATAGTAGGAAGCATATTAGGTTGTGGTGCCTACAAAGTAAGACATGACAGATTTTGGTGCCTACAAAGCAAGACACGACAGATTGTAGGGAGTACATGACGCTGAACCAAAGAAAATGTTGCCAAAAAGGGGCAGAAGCACAACCCTGTCTTGCGAAAGATAAACCCGCAGGGTCTATTCTAGAGCATTTTCATTACATAAGAAAGAAAGAAAGACAGACAGCTGTTGGTAGATCCGTGGGTGAGAAGTGGAGGAAAGTAAGACACGACAGATTATAGGGAGTACATGACACTGAATCAAAGAAAATGTTGCCAAAAAAGGGGCAGAAGCACAGCCCTGTCTTGTGAAAGATAAATCCGCAGTGTCTATTCTAGAGCATTTTCCATTACATGAGAAAGAAAGACAGTTGTTGGAAGATTGATGGGGTGGGGAGTGGATAAAAGGAAGGGACACAAGACACTGAACCTAAGAAAATGATGCCAAAAAATGGGCAGAAGAACCAAACCCCTTTTTTGCAAAAGATAGATTCGCACTGTAGAACAAATAAAAAAACCGAGCAAAACCCTAGTTCATAGAGAAAAAAGAGAACTCTGTATCCCCTTGGAATGGAAGACAAGAAGAATGGGAAAAATGGTTTAATCGGGAAAACAAATACAAATCTACCCAAACTGCAAGACAAGTCTCCTCAGAGGGCAACATGAAACGGGGAAGACCTAAACCCTCCCTCGGATTTCAAATCTAGCACTCCCCGTAAAGATAGTACTAGCACTCTAGCAGAGAAATACATCTGGGGTTTAGATTAGTGATGCATGTCACTGCATTTCACCGCAGAGGAAGGCAGAGCAGCGGGCTAGGGAAGGAAGAAAGATTGCATGCCAACCTAGAGAGATATACTACAAGGGAAGGAACATGGCGAAGAAGCAAGAGGAGATTGGGGGAGCATTACCGGTCCCTGCGAGGCGACTGGTGTTCTCCTCCTCCTCCGGCGGCGGTGTGGTCTTCTCGTCCTCTCCGGTCCGGCGGCTTGAATGGAGAGGGGCGAGGTAGGGGAGGCGTAATAATGGCCCTCCTTCCTTCTTAAAGTGGAGAAGAGCGAGTATTGACAATGGAGCTCCTCTGTGTAGTGTATTTGTTTTCCTTCTTTTTTCTTGGAAGAAAATTTGTTTCCCTTCCCTAGGAGGAGATAGTGGAGCACTGGAGGGTGGGTCAGTGGGGTGGCACGTCAGGGCCGAGGGCCGTTGCTGTACCCATGCGGTGAGTACGTGTACGTCGGTCGCCATCCCTCGACTCCATCGTCCTTCTGTCCGTTGGTTCCTTCGTCCACCACGCCACGGCCACCGCTCGGAGAACGTCACTCCATTATCCACACTCCAGTCAAAGTACTCGACTGGCAACGGACGCGTGCCATCACCAAAGAGCGCGCTAGCTAGGACAATGCGCACTCCAGCTCCACACCGGCACACCCCACGCTGGGGACAGAAGAATCCACAAAAACTCGTACGCCACCAAACCGCAACGGCAACAACTCGGATCGTCGCCATAAAGCCACCTGCTCACTTTCCTCTCTTGCTAGAGGGTTTAACACATGAGAGCATCTCTGAAAACGTATCTGAAGAGAGAGGGCTCGAGCCAAACCAAACCAGGATAGCTGTAATTTGAGCTTCCACTTGTAAACATTGCGTGTCCAAGACATATCTGTAAAAAAACATATCTATACAAGTACAACTTCAACTCTTACGGAAGATCCGCATAATCTCCTAGTTTACAATAAGGTAAAAATGCAAATAAATTTCAGAAAACAACTAGTAGACTAAACTTATCGGTTTTAGCTAAGTCTCGGGTGACCGAGAATTCTTAGCTCTCGACCACCCAACAAAATGTACATGAGTTACACATTTCACAGTCGAAAGTGCAATTGCACATTTCGCTGTAAAAGTGCAACTCGTTTCGAGCTACATATTTTTTTAAACTGCAGTTGCGATTTTCTGAGCGTGATCGAGACTTAAGAAAATCTCGACTACCTGAGACGTAGGCAAACCCTAAACTTATTCTTCTGATGTACTTGGCTTGCTAAAGAAACTATAACCGAACCCTAATACTTAGGTTCTAAGATTAGAAAATTGGTTCCTTTCCACTCCTGGTCTATTTTTCCTCTTGGTGGATGTTGAAGTTGACTCCTTTAACTCCACTGAATAAGGGCATCTCCAACCCGGCGACCCAAACGGACGCGCTGGGCCGTCCGTTTTGGGCCGTTTGGGTGGCCGCGCGGACACCCGGACAGCGCCCCGTGTCCGCGTGTCCGTTTGGGTCGCACGCTGCGCCCAACGCGCGGACGCAGCGCAAATTCGAAAAAAACGAAATTTAAAACGCTAATTCGAACTAAATTTCATTAAGAATATGCCCTATTTTGGGCACATTTGTACATAGCCCTATTTTGGGCAAAAAAAAACTAACAAAAGAAGCTCTATATATGGGCTTTAAAATTTAAAACAAATAAAAAAAACCTAAACTAGGGTTTGGTCGGTGGCGCGGTGGCCGCCGGTGCGCCGCCTAGCCCCTGTGGGCATCGCCGGCGTCGTCGTCGATGAGGTCCCCGGGCGGCGAGGCACTGTTGTGGCTCGACCGAGCCGGGGACTCCGGCCACGGAGACCACAGGGCCTCCTCCCGGGCGGAGTGGGGGTCCGGAGCCACCCGAGGAAGCGGCGCACGGAGCGAGCGCCTCCTCCCCGAGGCGCCGCTCCTCTCTCCGCCGGCGCGGCGCCTGGCCTTCTGGCGCCGCTCCTCCTCCGCGCGGCGCCTGGCCTCCTCCCGCCGCGTCGCTTCCTCCTCCTCCCGTCGCGCCTGGCGGGCCTGGGCGTACAACTCCCAGGCCTCGATTTCCTCCACCGCCTGCCGGGCCGCTTCCTCCATCTCGGAGGTGCGAATGGCCGCATGGAGGTGCGGCCATTTCGCGTCCTCCTCCGCCGCCGAGATGATCAGAGCGGCGCGGAGGTCGGGGTCCTCCTCCGAGGACTCGGCCTTCGGCTCGAGCAGCAGCAGCGGCGGCGGTTGCGCCAATGTCGTGCCGCCGCGGGCGGCCTCTCCGATGTGGAGGCCGCCTCGGTTTCCTCCGGGCCGCAGCGCCGGCGGAGGACGACGGCTGCTGCTCGCCTCCTCGTCGTTGGCTCCGGAGCGAACCGTCGCTTTGGGGCCATGGCGGCGGTTGCGCTCGGGGAGTGGAGTGGGGACTGGAGTGGAGGGACAGATCCCCTCCAGTCCACATTTAATAGCCTCCCCAGTCACCGATAGGTGGGCCCATGGGATACGAGGCGCCAAGCGCCCGGACGCGACCGGACGCCGCGTGACATCCGTGGCCACGCAAACCTAGCCCGGATTTGGGCCGGGTTTGCGTCGTCCCGACGCCGCAGCCATCCGCATTTGCGGTGCGTCGCCGCGTTGGGCCGCTTTTTTGTCCGGCTCGACCCATCCGGACGCGCGGGCGCGGGATGGGTCGCCCCGTTGGAGATGCCCTAAGCTCCACTCTTCGTAGAGTTGATGCATCCATCTTCGAGTTCCACGGAAGATTCTCCCGCGGTGGCTTCCCAATCAAAGCAAGGGGGTCAAGACAGTACGAGTAAGTACGAGCGTACTCAGCAAGTTCAATAATAAAAATAGGTGTATCATGCACTAGCTACAGCAATAGAGACTAGAACGTTGTAGGAAAATGCAAGTTTTTATAATCATTTTATCAAAAGGTTGACTTTATTCTGAACAGCTATGTATGTCGGTCTTCACAGTTTGATTAGAACTTCACAGAGTTTCTTTCATATCGCGTTCGCAGCTTTTTTCCAGAAAAGGGAGTGACAAGGCATAATTTATTACGATCTGCAGAGGTGCGTTACTTTTCCCATAAGAGATTCTTATCTTTGTTGCCAATCGGGTCCGGTATCCCCATTCATACTTCCTTGGTATGTGCCCGGTATAAAATTCAAACCAATCACTGCCCTTCTCCGTGTCCACGCATACCCACTCTTTTGTAAACCACTGGCTATCGGCTGATTCTCTTATCAAGTCTCGAGCCAACCCGTTAGAATCCCTCATAGACACTAAAGACCACTCACCCTGCCGAATGAGGATTTAAAGGTTTTCCCAACCACTGGGCCTTTCTAGACTCTCAGCAAGGCCTAGTGTTTGTTGATATGCGAAAGGAAAAATGTACAACTGACTTTCTCAGAGCCATTATAGATCTCGTGATTAACACGTAATATGCGGCGCAAGAATCGATGGACGACATTTGTTGTTAATCCTAGATCAGTATAAAGTCATTTGCAATGGAACCTCCACCATCACACAAACCATGGTTTCATCGCTCACCACATAGTCATATTCATAAATGTAAAAGTAATACTTTCCTTTTTAATGCATGAATGATACGAATAGTACTTTACAAGTGGGGGTGAATAGGAGCTATGTCAAGTTTTACCCTTTTTCAATTTTAGGTGTAGCGGAAGTAAAGGTGATAGCTTTCTCCTAGTATGATGCAATGCAAGGAAACAATAAGATCAAGTAACGAGCAAGTGTAAGGAAGTGAGACAACCGGGCGGACGGTAGCGGAGACGAGACTCGATGTATTTACTGCAGCTTCTTCCCATAAAAGGGAGTACGTCTGCGTTGAGGAGGCAGTTCCTCCCAGCTTGAATGAGATCTTATCCACTATCTCCTCCATTGTTGCTCAGCTCAAATCTAGAGGATCTCCCGCCTCATCCAACCAATCAAGCCTATATTTCGAGGAGTAAAGGAGGAGGTCCCGATCTACACATCCACCAAGAAAGAATAAAAGGACTTGGCCCGCGTGCCCCTTGGTGATGGTTTGCTGCCCCTTCTCATGTCGTTGTATCTATCGGATTATACATTGGAAGGTATAATAGCTGCCCCCCATGGGGGCTTCACAGAGATTAAACCTTCTCAGCCCTACGATCGTCTTCATCGATAGATCTGGCCGTTCCTGCGTCTAGCTTCTGGTTGGCAGAGTCTCACATTGTAATTTTACACTCTGTCCCTCACAGTAGAAAAAAGATATGGAACAGCGGCTCCCTACCCGCCTCTGCATGCGTTTGGGCTCCACGGATGGCCGGCCCCGCGCGTCAGCCACTACGGCTCGGTGGCTGGTTGGTACCTCTTCGCGCCGCTGGCCGAAAATATCTGACCCGCCTGGGTAGATAGCGGGGTAGCCTCGGTCTTCTCCCTCGATGGTCGGTGCGAGCGGCTCCGTGCCGGCACGCCATTAGCCGGCGGTACAAGCTCTCACCGTGCCCGGCACTATACCCACGCGCGCCGTCGCTTCGGAGGACCATCTTACTCACCGTCCCCCGCCTCTTCCGCTTCGTTCTCTCGCTCCTCGCATCGTCGCCTCCTCCGCATCGTCGCTCCGCTGCAGATCCGGTGCCATCCGCCGTGTCCCGTCTCATCGTCGGTGGCCGACCTTGCCTCATGGTGCCGATCCGCCATGGATTCGGTTAAGGTGAGGCTCTGCTTCATCGGTGCGGGTCAGCTTGCCGGTTAGATTTTCCACTTTCCCTCCCCATTCGGTTTTCGATCTCCTCCGTGCCATAGCGCTGCTCGGCTTTCCGTCCTTGGCTCACGCGCGGGTCGCGGTGCTTCTGCCTCGTTCCTCCTTCGTCCCTCACTGCCCTTTTTTTTCCCCTGTCCTCGCAGGTCGTACGTCTGCTGGGTTTGCCGCGTTCGCTGGCCGCGGCTTCTTCGTTCGGGCTGCTGTTCGACTGTTCCCGTGGTGAGCCAAGGCCTGCTCATCCCTGCATCTGCCACTTTTGCTTCAACCTTCCTTCGCATTAAAGAATCACGCCTGTGTCTGACCCTGGCAATTTTAGATTTTGTGCATAATCTAAAAACACGCATCTGAATAAGCAAAGACTCAAACTTGGAAAAGAGCAACACAATATCCATATAGTTATGGGTTTTACTGGTAATCGAAAAAAATTATATGCATGTATTTGTTTGAAGATAACTTCGTTTGGAATCTCACTTATTCTCACAAATCTGATATAGATGATGGCGTGTTCAGATTAACCACTTCGTAGCAGGTTGTGTTAAAATCCATTGATTTACATATTATGTATTCAGGAATTGTTCATTTAAAAAAATAAGCACGAAATACAGAGGTGCACGAAATAATTAGGTTTTTTTTCTTTAAAGAGAACAAGCTGAATACGTCCTACTGCTTAGTGATGTGCAAGAACCCTGGTCTGGAACATAAGTATGCATGCGTCTGCGTTGTGTCGTCTGCTTCTCCCACATACCCTTCTTGAACCTGCATTTTCAGAGTTATACTCATTAAACAAAACAAAATAGAGGAACATGCAGAGGCAAAAACTAATTCAGTATGGCTAACTGGTTGCAAGTTAATTTGTTTCTTTTCACCCAAAATTATAATATGTACAAGCAGTCCAGTTATGTTTTGCCTCTGTATGTTCCACTATTTGAGAGTGACATTTCCTTTTTCGTGGGTATTTATTTTGGCATCTCATATTTCCGACAGCTCTAGACCTGAGTAGTGTTTGTGTTCTTCCGAAACCGAAGCTGTTTGTTTTCTCCGGCTTCCAAGGATGGTTGCTATGTACTACAAGTGCAACTTTATGAAATCACGATCCACTAATGACTTACAAACCAATTATTTTGTTTCCAAGTAAGCCATAATTTCATATATTTACTTGCTTCTTGCATGGTCAAAAGGGCAACCTTGGTAGCTGAAAACAAATGTGCATGTGAATTCTTTGCCTGTTAGAGGTTGTTAATTCCTGTTTTTTTTATTGTTGCAAATTATCTTAGCTTACCATGTCTGCCTCTGTTTGAACTTTGGATAGATTAACTTGGGTTATACTATCCAGCTTTGTTTTTTTAGGACAAAACTAATGTAAAACTCGAAACCCAGGTTTACCAAAATATTATGGTAAACCCTTTCAACTCAAATTTGTTATTGAGCTAAAATAGGATCCGTGTGATAATGCAAACTAATTATTTACTTCATGGGTTTTCTTTGCTTTTTTTGTTCTTCTATTGGTGCTTGCTCCTTCATTTATCCTGATGGTGACAACATAAGGACTTGCTTTTGTGTCCTTCTTTAGTACTAAATATAGTTTCCAAACACTCGCATCCAAACAATATTTTTCTCCCCTTGGATTTGAACCTGCTCTTGGTTTACGTCGCCTTACCTTCCGCATTTTTTCCTGTTAAAGTTATCTACCGTCGTACCTTCTGCATTTTCCCTGTTAGAGTCATGTACTGTCGATGTGTATCTCAGCTGTCATATTTTGTTTGTCGTTCCTGCTTGCTCCAGGTTACTTGCTGCTGTCACTGGCCTGCTGCTAGACTTGCCCGTGTTGTCTTCCTAGGATTTCAGGTTTCTCAGGTACCGATCTCTATCCGGTTGGCATGCCCGTCTATTCGTCTACTATGTTTATGTGTATTCTACTTATGTTACCGGATGATGTTGCTATGTTATCGACAAAAGCATGGTCTCAGGATTTTCTTGTGCTCCAGGTTACTTGCTGCCGTTACCTGCTGCTGGACTTGCCCGTGTTGTTTTCCTAGGATTTGTTCTTTCTCGTGTACTTATCTTTGTCCATTTGGTATGGCCCTCTGTTCATCTACTATGTGTATGTGTGCTTTGCTTTCGTTCCCAGACAATGTTGCTATGTTATTGATAAAAGTGTGCCTGTTGGTTTTTTTCACTGTTTCGGCGTGTGTCTTTTCCGCAAGTCCAAAAAGGTTTAGTGCAACCTCTTGTCTCTAGCTAGCTGTGAAGCTCCCCCACAAATATATAGAGCATGTAGCAATTGATATAAAATAAACTCAGTTTTGTTTAGTCCACCCAAATATATTGTTTGCAACTGATCTACAAACTCTAGCAACAAACTAATCTGCATAGACAGTCACACCCACGATGTGAATACAGGACTCGTAATGGTATAACTGGTTATAGTGAGCTGGATAACCTTTTTCATTTTCTATTTCTTTTACTCAAGTTCATTTTTAATCCATAACCAGCCTATTTGCCCCAAGCTTGTGGTCGACATACCACTTCCCTATGCCCATAAGATATATTGATGTTGGTAAAGGTTGAGAAAAATATTTGTAGAGATAGCATAGGACAAACCAGATAAAATTCAGAAACTAAAGTAAATCCAAATGACTAATGAAGACCTGCCCTATTTTCTTTTGGATCCATTTGCGGGTCAACGCGCTGCCGATACTCGTCGCGGCGGGTGGACGCAGCTACTTCTATTAGCTACTATTCGGTTCCAATCCTGGTGAGTCTACTCTTTTCCTTCCTTATTTACCGATACAGCTGACACTCTCGGTGTGTGCCTACTTTGTCCTCCATGTTGACCCTTCGCAAGTGTCCATCTATTCAGTTTTGTATATGCTTAGTTTTGTTGCAAATATAAATTTATCTCCCTATTGATTGTTTATAAATTTAATGGACCTCTCTGAAACAATCTTGCTAATATTTTACTGAGTCATTGGCAAGAAAATCATGTCCTCGCCTGCCATGTTCGGTGGGTATATTCACCATTATGCAAGAAAATAATAATAGTTTTTCCAGGTTTTAGAAAACATAGTGAACCACACAAAATTACAAAAAGAGTAACGATGGTTTATATATAATCGGAGAAACAATACGGAATATATTACATTCTTTGATTCTGTTAAGAGCAACAAAAGCAAGAAATGAACGCCAAATGCATCATCTACGTAGGCTAGGCATTGTCTCGATCTTTATAGATTAGGGCTTGCATCACCAAGAGTTAACACCGCTGCATATGGGGATAAGCAAGCAAAAACCATTTGTTTCATTTTACCAGCTACATAGAAGCAGTAGAGATGGAAAACTCGGCCTATGGAAACTGAATACAGTACCTCTTGTAAGTAAGCAATGCAGACTGTACTAATTGATATTCAGATAAATACTCGAATATAATAGCCTGATATTGGTTGCGTAAAGCGCCGCACGGATAATCGAACTTAGGTACCGTTGGGCATGCAAGACCAGCCTAAAGGGCAGCGAGATGTTAAACACAGGAAATAGAGAACAAATGTTGTGTTAAGTTTCACTAGATCGTGATACACAAAATTAACAGATTACCCGCACCTAGGTGATTGGTCACTAAAAGCTGATCTTCTACGCATTACTTAACAGTGCACGATACAATTTACATGGAGGAATGAAATGAACATACATACAGTATACGAATGCACCTAATTAATCACAGGAGGTATAGTAGGCACGTGAAAACAATACAAACCTAAATTCCATAATGTGTTACTCGTGCATATGGTATATGATATAAATCTTGAATCTACGATATATTGAATGGTGCTGCATTTTTTATCCATCATCTACTCTGCAGCTTACAGTACCATGGAAGGTACAGATGAACTGCTCTGTACACATGCAACGGCGTGGGCTTCCTTGGCTTATACGAAGGAACGATATATCTCTTTGTACCCAAATAATTTTATTCTTCGCTATCTTGAACTACTACTATTTAACATGTCGTCTATTGGTCTGTTTGTTTCCGAGAAGGAAGACTTACGGTACCACACGTTTCCCTCCGCCCGTGGTGCAGCTAACCGAAAAGAACGGCTGGTCATTAATTCAAAACGTGCTAGCTTTAAAGGTGGTGTTACCACCGTTCCTTAACACATTGTTTTTGGTTCTTCTTGAGATACGGCGACTAATTGTATTTACCTTCTTTTCTCTGTAGATCATGTTTTACATGTTACGATGCCTTCGGTTCATCAAAGCGAAACCAATGAACAGCCAGTTGAACTGACGAATAAAATATCTACCAAGGATGCACCGGTTATCCCACAAACAGTGGTCGAGCATCTGCCTACACTAAGTGATAAACAAGTAGGTACTTCTTCACCGATCGGCTTTGCATTTGTTCACATGACTTGACAAAAGATATACTTGCAGATATGGAACAAACCCCGTGGAACACATGCTCGATGCCGATGGCAACAAAAACATCGCTTGATTCCCCGTTAGGTGAGTATGAACCGTTCATGTTAAAATGATGCCAACTCTATATTGCTTACCATCAACTCGGACCTAGCGTTAATTGTTGCGTGAATTACTTTTCAGGAAAATTGTTTAATAGGTGACACGGGTCACCGATAGTTGTTCTCTTCCAGCTATCTAGCTGCTGTAGAATCTTACCGTTCTACTCTTCTCTTTTGCTATGTATTGTACATATGAATCAAGCGTACGATCCAATAGCTGTCTTCCGCACCTCTTCTAGCTGGTTGCTTGACCCTTCCGTGCCCTTCGTTATGTAGAACTGCTTTTGCTTCACGTTGCTATCTCCATTCTTATTTTTACTTCTTTGTAATTTCTACTAGCTACCATACTTGGTTTGGAGAAAAGACTTTGTACTGAAATGGATTATCATATTGGCAACTTTTTTTATCGCACCTATATGTCTATTTCATCTATTTTTTGTACCGCATTTGATCTTCATAATCAGTCCATTTAGTACACAGCCATAATCTATGTGTATTTAGTCTTCTGTTTTGTCTTTTTAGTTCTACAACATATTCTACAGGGAGAGCAGAGCTGAGTATAGTAGCAACTGGAAAGTACATTTGAGGAGAGTATAGTTCTTCACACGAGATCTACGGGGTCGTGCGCCAAGGCGCACATCTAAATCTAGTTAACTTCAACGCTACTACATCACCTGGATCAATGCCCTTGTTTCTCTTCTGGGATTTAGCTATGTGAGATACCCATGCATGGATCGGTAGGTCCTTGGGCATGCACACGCATGGCCTCATTTCTTCTTATATATTTCTTGTTGATGATGACGATGGGAGAAAATATGCATGGGATTGAACCCATGTCCTTGCACTCACGTTTGTACAGCCTTGAAAGGGTGGCAGCACATACACACGTATATTTGTAGCACATGTACGCATATATTTGGACTTCAGTATTTCGCTTCTTAACCCGTGGTTTATAAAGATCGCTGGTTATTCTGCATATGATAACACAAGGTGTTGTATCTCTTTCTTGATTGAAAGAATAATATATGATATTATAAATACTAGAATTAACATGGAAAATAAGTTTGTGAGAAGTAATGTTGGTCATATCTACGCTATTCATGTCCACATCGGGAGTATAAAACTAAATGGAAAAAAGTTTAACCTATCTAGGAAACACAACCCGAGTAAAACTCACCCGAGAGCCTCTTAATAGTGCGGCAACTAACCTATAACCTAGTCTCCCAACTAAACCATGAGATCGGTAAGAAAGAAACTCTATCAAGACGAAACCTTAAGCTTGCACATTCCAATTGATCTTGATGATGACGATCTTGACCGCAACAAGGTGTAACGTCTTTTTGATTGTGCTTGCTTGATAAAATCTTGCGAGTGCTCCCCCATAACCTAATATGGGAGAGCTTCTTATTCGGCGTATCTTCACATATCCATGATCACCATATGAATAGAAAGCTTCAAGCATATGATCTCTTTGATATATCTCATCTTGAGCTTGCACACAGTTTCTTCTTTCTTCATTATGTTGATGTCTTGAAGATACACATGAGAGCTTGATACGTTGCAAACGTATCTATAATTTTTGATGCTACATGCTTGTTTTACACCAATTTTATATGTTCTGTTTACACTTCGTGGCATTTTTATGCATTTTCTCGAACTAACCTATTAACAAGATGCCACAGTGCAGTTCATGTTTTATGCTATTTTTGTATTTCAAAAAAGTTATACACGAAATATTCTCGGAATTGGACGAAACAAAAGCCAAACCTCCTATTTTAACGACACAAAGACGGAGTCCAAAGTAGAGACGGAGGGGGCACCGAGGCGGCCACACCATGCCTAGGCGTGGGCCCCTCCCCGTCCGCGCCTAGGGGTGATGTGGGCTCCTCGGGCGCCCACCGACCTCGCCCTTCTGCCTATAAGTTGCCTCCCAATGCGAAAACCCTAAATTAACCAGCCACCGTCCACGAAAATTCTGTAGCTCTACCCGCCATCGAAGACAAGTTTCGGGGGATATAAGTCTCTATTCCAAGCACTCCCGCCGGACGGGGAATCACCCCCGGAGCCATCTCTATCGACTCCACCGCAATCCTCGTCGCCATTGCCGACTCCCATGATGAGGAGGAGTAGTTCTCCCCGAGGCTGAGGGCTTAATCGGTAGCTATGTGGTCTATCTCTCTCTCATGATATGATCTTTATGTGATCGTGAGCTTTGTAATCTAGTTGAATAACTAGATGTTACTCTTCATATACTATGCTACTCAACTGGTTTTATTATGTGATCTCCGGAGGCAACCTTGTCCCATAGTGTGAAGGTGACAGTGTGCACACCGTGTGTATATCTTAGGCTAAATTTTTACGTAAATCATGAGTTATAATTTGAGTTGGATGTTTCAATGAAATTGTGGTGTTTGTTATTACTACCTTTGGATGCTCAAAGTGACAACGTGGGGCATCCCTAGATTTGGAACGCGAACTTTAAGGAGTGCTTTTGCAGCCCTATGCGGTGAATTGGTGTTCGTTATCCAACTGGAGAGTAGTTCAGAGTAGCATAGTGAAGAGATGATATTTATGTATTCAATTATAATATCATTGTTGAGAGTGTCCACTATTGAAAGTAAGATCGTTAGGCTTTATTTCTAAGCACTGAAACACCGTTTATAACCAGTTCTGCTACATGTTTTCTTGTTGTCATTTTTATTTCGGATTGCTTTATAATCCTCCATATTACCCGTATTTCACTATCTCTTCGCCGAACTAGTGCACCTATACACCTGACAAGTGTATTGGGTGTGTTGGGGGCACAAGAGACATCTTGTATCGTAATTCCAGGGTTGCTTGAGAGGGATATCTTTGACCTCTACTTCCCTGAGCTCGATAAACATTGGGTGATTCACTTAAGGGAAACTTGTCGATGTTCTACAAACATCCGTACTTGGAGGCCCAACACTCGTCTACAAGAATAGAAGCGTGCGTAGACATCGATGCTCACTTATCTTCTTCTTCAATACATACTTGTTACTTGATCTTTGTCAATTTCTTCTTATTGCAACCTTGAAACCAACATATGGTTCAAGCCTTGCCTATGGACAACACCTACAAATATAACTCAATGCAAACATTAGTCCATAGGGATTGCCATTAATTGCCAAAACCACACATAGGGGCTCCATGCACTTTCAGCCTAGTTGTTGAGAGTTAATTCCAAAACCCACCACATTACAACAAAAAATTTGAAAAACCACCAATATTCATCGAAATTGCAAAAAAAACACCACTATTGCGTTGATTTGTTGCAATGTGCACTGATTTGGCAATTTAACCGTGTTAACGAAGAATCTGACAACGGGTCCCACTATTAGGGTGACGTGGTAGAGGAGAGAGATCGCAACCAAGCCGGATTTAACTATTGGGG
>NC_061508.1:215503302-215524018 GCF_022539505.1 Lolium rigidum | reverse complement strand
ATCTTTTGTTGCTCGGTATTGTAATGCCATGCCCCATTCGAGATGATGCACGCTCCCAGCATTTGGAATTTTATTGTGCACCAGATTAGTAGAACAACTCACTATAAGTGCTTGCTCAGTACCATCATTTTAAGATGCATTGTGGCACAACATACCAATTTATGCTTATACATTGATTGTTCTCTTAATGGCTGCATGCCTATATGCTTGAGATTAAAGGGATTCATCGTTAATCTCCGAGTAAGTTGATACTACCAATCACTCTTTACGTATATACCGAAAATATATTTTCTTGAGTTTCATTTCAATGTATAAAGCGTGCATCCAGTGATCCAGGTTTAAAATTCAGCTCTATTTTCTCCCTTTTATCTATTTTACTTTTAAGCTTGGAGGATGGGCGACCACGCGCATCAGCCATGGTGCCACTTGCCGTCGCTTGTTTTTCTTACCCTCCACCTGAGCTCTTTTCATTTCGTCCTATTTTAGTTCTTATTTCTCGTGGATGATGCTGCATTTATGTACCAGATTATTCAGTGCATATCCTAATTTTTTTTAGTGAATTAGGCCTATTTTGTAGTTTGGCACAGGGTCCCAAAATTTGCCGGCTCATCTGTTTGTACCGCTGTTGTTTGTTCTTGCAGTATGCTTTTAGTGATTATGATGGACTGGTAATGTTTGTACTCATGTGTAGGTTGGGCTACCGGAGTCACTAAATCTTGCCATGGTCGCTCCTAGGGTAAAGCATTCTATCCGGAATCATTTCTTCGGTATACGTCATTATTGAATATTCTCCCGACCTACCATTAAGAAATGTGTTGTGTGTAGCCATGCCTCCTTCCGACCTCTGTGTACATACATTTTTCTCCAATTGCTTGTTTGTTCGGAATGGTGCATATTTTTAATAATAATCAAGAGAAGCTGGTTTAATTGTATGCATTAGGCAAGTTCTGCCCTCGAGGTCATAGCCAACTACTAAAAATAAATAATTATTTTTGTTGAGGAAGCCATTGAAAATATTGGCGACACATTTCAGTTAGTACAAACTCTTTTGTTATTGGAACCTTTCTACTGAATATCAAGGCAACAAGAGTATTTGATAAGAGATTTATTGTGTTTCTTACAACTTTTCTTGTGACTCTTTAATGGTACCTATTATCTTGGGCAACCGCCATTAGATGTGTTTCAGGCATGTTTTCCAAAATAAGAATACATGTCATTTAATTTTGCTTTGTTCTGTTGGTAAACTTGAGCACGGGCATATGACTCCACTTGTGGACTGGTTGCTACAATTCAAATACTTAGGCTTGTTATGCCTTCTCTTTACATAAGGTCCTATTTCTGGAGAGCATACACTATCTACTTCTTTAGGCGCTGATTGATGTTTCCTAGAAATAGACAGTGCCTTTATTTTTTACGTAACTGGAATATGTAGTAAGTACCAGACCGAAAGGTGTTGTGAGGCTTTGTAGATGGTTTAGACTTCCGCATTGAAATCGCTTTGTTCAAGCATGCCCAAACTTTTTGTGTAGCTCCCCTGCTGCTTAGTGGGGTCTAGAGGGCAGAGGGAAAATATGCATAGAGAAAACTAACTAAAACAAACAAGTGAATTAAACTTGTGTAATAGATTAAGCTGTGTATCCATGTTTTCACTTCAGATAGAAGAGAACACCTTCAGAAATCACCCCAGCTACTATAGATTTGTAAAGTGGTAGAAGCTTATGTACATTGCTGCAGTTTGTTAGCTGGGAACCACAACTCCGACCATGATTTACCCCTGTTCCCCTCTTTGTCCCCCTCCTCCTTGAGAGCTCCCTCCGTTGCCCCGGCTCCTCCCCCAACTCCGGCGGCCTTGCTGACCGGAGTAGGTGGGGGAGAGGAGGTTGGCCTCCTCCTCCTCCTATGTACATCTAAAGTTCCTTTTCTTGGTCGGGGTTATATTATAGTTTACCCATGTGGAGTTTTGGCTTTATGCCATGGAGATGTGGACCCTTAGCTCCTACGTGAGGTGCCGGGAGGCGTTGGGTGTGCTCTCCGGACTCCGGTCGGCTGCCATGGAGGGAGCTTCCTGATTTGGAGAAATCTGGTGGCATCTCTTCAAATAATCGCGCTAAGATCCGAGGTGATGGTATGCGGGGCTGTTTATTGAAGCCGGCACTTCTCCTTCCTCCGGCCGGCCGTGGAGGTGAGGGGAGATGTGGAGGTGTCGATTTGCTTAGTTTCCAGGCTTGCTGCTGGGCGAATCTTTTTTGGGGGAGCAGCGAAGCTTCTTTCTGGAGTGTATTCGCGGTAGCCCTTGGTTTGTTGCTGTCTTTGATGGTCGTAGGGCGACCACTCCCTCCTCTGTCGGTGGCTACGGCGGCTATGGTTTCTTTTGGCCAACGACAGAAGGCGAACAACCTCTAGGCTTCAATGCCAGGAAGGAGGCTTCTTTCTCCAGTAAGCGAGCTCCCTCCACCCTGTCCCAAGTGGTTTCGTTCCCGGCAACGAGGCGGTTGACTATGTTGTGATGCTGCGACGCGGTGGAGAAGGAGCTGGACCTGATGGTTTTTCTTGTTTTAGATATGGGGTCTTTTCTGCAAAACGTGAGGACATGTTTGTATTTTCCTATTTCTTCTTGGTCTCTGGTGTAAAATGCAACTCCACCGACGATATGGAATGAATGCTTCTTGGTCCAAAATAAAATGTTAGTACGAAGATAAAACATAATAGACTTGAAAACTATCCCAGGTAATGTGTTTCTAAAGTAGTAGTAGTATCTTATGCAGATAGATACAGTGTGATGGTTGAACACTTCTATTTCTACTTGATTATGTTCTTACCGAATTCGTTAATTTTTAGTTTTGGTGTGATGGTTGAACACTTCTATTTCTACTTGATTATGTTCTTACCGAATTCGTTAATTTTTAGTTTTGGAGTCCAAGTATAGGATACTTGAAATCTTGTTAAGCACACGCATGCCCTTATAGCAAGGTTAATAGTTCTAGCTTTTTTTAGTCAGTATGTATGTTCTATTTTCTCATTGGTATATTTGATTGTAGTTCTTTTTGTATTTATTTGATAGGCTTAATGTCGGAGGAATCGACGGTAATGATATATAGTGATCTTGGTACGCAAGTATGATCAGGACCACTGTGTGTGGCCCGCGCATTTGTTCTTTGCTTCTTAGTGATGATACTGGTGTATTTTTATTGAAGAAAATGACACTACTTCATCATATATACTTATTGTATGTGTTGGTGGCACCCAAAAAAACATTGATATTTATACAAATTTATTTCTCTTTGCTATGAACACATGGTTGGATGCAACAAATGTTGCTCCTATATTGTACATGTGTTATCTGTAGACAGCTTGAAAGTTTTAATTTTCTTTTATAATTTTTTTTCTTATACAGACTTAAGGGCTCTCAAAGCATACTGAATTCTTAGACAACTAAATAGACATCAGCCGATTAAGACTTATATTTTTTATTTTCTTTTAAAAAGTTTGCCTATACAGGCTTAAATACCTACTGAATTCTTGAATAACTAAACACACATAAGCAGCATAATATTTATAATATTTATGTTTACAATACTGGCATGCATTTCCTGTGCGCCGGCGCGCACCGGGTCATCTAGTAAACAAGTGCTAGCTGGCCTGACGACGATGGCATTCCTGGTCGCTGTTCCATTTCCGGGACCTCCTATCCTCCGTCGTCTCCACTTCACCGCCACCACACGTGCCTCCGCGGCAAGAACCGACCCCCTCCCGGAGGAGCTTCAGCTCGTCGCCGACCTCCGCACCCCGCACAACCACATCCGCGTTGCCGACGTCTCCCGTCGCGCCACCGGGCATCCCCTCGCCGGCGCCCGCCTCCTCCTCCTCGACGGCCCCGGCAACATCCACTCCGTCTCCTTCCCTCGCTGCCCGCTCACCCGGACCTACCTGGACGTCTTCGCCGCCCTCCCTCCCCTCCTCCCGCGCCCATCCCTCGCCGTCCTCGGCTTCGGCGCAGGCTCCGCCGCCCGCGCCCTCCTCCACTTCTACCCGGACCTGTCCGTCCACGGCTGGGAGCTCGATCCCTCCGTCATCGCCGTCGCGCGGGACTTCTTCGGCCTCGCCGACCTCGAGAAGAGCCACGACGACAGGCTGGTCGTCCACGTCGGCGACGCGCTGGAGGCCGAGGCCGTGCCGGGAGGCTTCGGCGGCGTGCTGGTGGATCTGTTCGCCAACGGAAGCGTGCTGCCGGAGCTCCAGGAAGCGGCCACGTGGCGCCGGATAGGCGGGATGGTGGCGCGCGGAGGGGCGGTCATGGTGAACTGCGGCGGGGGCTGCGTGGAGGCGGAGGAGGAGGGGAGGGACGGCGAGGCCGTGAAGGATGCGACGCTGCGGGCGATGGCTGCAGCGTTCGGGGACGGGATGGTGGCCATGATGGATGTGGATGAAAGTTGGGTCGCCATGACCGGGCCGGCGATCGGCGCGCCAGAGGACGCCGCTGCGGCGTGGAAGGCTAGGTTGCCGCCGCAGCTGCGCCAGTATGTTGATGTGTGGAGGCCATACAATGGCAACAAATGAAGAATTTTAGTTGTGTTCCTGATCCTGCTTCAAATTTCAGAGCGTGTAAAATGTTTCCCTGCAAGAAGTATCAATCAAACTGCAGATGGTTGCATTTCGATTCAGAAAGGATTGCAATGAACTTCATAAAGAGACATGGCATATCATCTTCAAAACTACTGATGGATGGCCATTTTTGCGAATGCAGGCGTCCAATATACTCCTTGAGATAGCAAAACATAGAGAAAAAGACAGATGAATTTCAGAGCGTGTAAAATGTTTCCCTGCAAGAAGTATCAATCAAACTACAGATGGTTGCATTTCGATTCAGAAGGGATTGCACTGAACTTCAGAAAGAGACATGACATATCATCTTCAAAACTACTGATGGATGGCCATTTTTGCTAATGCAGGCGTCCAATATACTCCTTGAGATAGCAAAACATAGAAAAAAAGGCATGAATTTCATCAGCATGTGAACCTCCTAGACAGATTAAAAACAGGATCAGTGTCCTATGAATTCATAAATCTCTCATCTGATTATCTTACAGACTGCGCCATTTAAAGTGAGTGGTGTTCCAAAAGGATTGAGTTAAGCGAAAACCACCTGTATATATACTTAGGTCGTGCAAGGTTAGCCTTGAAACGATATCAGCTAGAACACAAAGTCTAGCTACCTAGCATCACGATACGTGTGTTTCTTAATTTCTTTCTGATGCTCGTTTACATGAGACGGCTGGCGGCAAGAAAAGGATAATTTTCCACGAAAAAAACATCTTACTAACTCACTCCGGGAGGCAACTTACTAACAAGCTCCAGATGTGTGCTTCCCTTCCAGAGGCCAATCCATTCCATCCGCCAGAAGCTTCAGAAGAATTGCTGATAAGGCGTTAAATGGCAATTTGGAAAGGAAACAAAGGGAAAGAATATGCCTATCAGGTGTTAAACCTTCAATCTCCAAAGCCCACATGAACTTGATTTACCGGAGTTGGCCAGGAAAAAAAGACTTCATTCAATCGGAAAAAAAATCTTAAAGATGTAAAAAGATAAGACCATGGCCTATCAGCAATTCACTCTGCAAAACACCAACCATGTGTAAATCACAAAAGCAAAGATGTAAGGGATATTATGGTATGGAAATCCACTGCACAAACTTAAGCAAAAGTTGCATCATACATATGACTGAACTTCTCTCATGAATTTTGCTTATAAAGACCGGTATCTCACGGCTTAGGGAATAAGAAGACTAGCAGGATCACCAATTAACTGGTGCATGACAAAAGTGTTCGGTTTGTAACAGGGCCATTGTGGCTACAATAGTTCATACAGAGTTCATAGAAGCTTCAACTCGAATTTTCATACTGTAATCTAAATTACCAAATATGAGGTAGCAAATAAAGCTAGTAGCATGTCTTCAACAAGAAAATAATGAACATATGACCAATCTTAGAAACAAGCGGAAAATGATGTTTCACTTACATTGCACAGCCGGTTACGGGGAAGCATGTACATGACAGTTTTGTGAATCACTTCAGTTGGGTCTTGATGGAATCTCTTTCCATCAGGACAGTTATCGACAAATAGGATAGCAGGTTCTTTCCAGGTCAACCTATCCCCTTATCCCATCTGGTCCTTGAGACTTCTTTCCTTCAGATGGCCAATGTACCTATTGGAAATGCACATAACAGAAGAAAATTAACAATAATACAAACAAGGTATTCAGCAGCATTTGCTAGAATTACTAACCTGGCATGCCAGTAGTAAATTTATCAGTCATTTTTCTTCCGGTGACGCTGATATCTTGTGCATTGAGTGCAGTCCACATGTCTCCATTTTCCACATGAGCTGCATAAATTGGCTTTTTCCCTGCCCTGAAGCACAACAGCTATTTGGGAATTGGGATGCCAACCGTCCAAGCACCTATCACATTTGCAAAAATAGCTTACTGAGTAACCATTTCCCATGAGGAATTCCTTATAGTTGAACTAGCAAAAGAAACCTGGTCTGGCCCTTTGCATCATACACACACCATCACAGCCCCTCTAAATTGAATCTTTTTAAACCTGCAAGTGCTTGATTCAAATTCCAAAAAACAAGCAAGTCAGTTCCACTGTGCTAGACTGCCACGGCCCCACATATTGGTACAGGCGTACAGCAGGTTCAAAAATTGCATTAGCATAAATCCAAATTATAGGATGATGCATAAAAAAATATACTTACGAAAATATGTCGTTGTAACATACAAAAACTAGTAAAAAAATGTAGTTTGTAAAAAATAAACATCAGAAATAACAGCTTAACTTTTTGAACCTTTCCACTACATGTTGCTAAATATGTTCTGTAGGTTCAGTGTGGAGTAAGTGCAGTAGCAGCAATCATAAAAATGCCTAGCAAAGGCAGGTCAACTTGTCACCAATGTCTTAAATCACCTTCACTCCTTCACAGATCTAGAATTTTAGAACCTAGGAGAAAACTTGTAGCCTACCAGGTGGTAATGCATGGGTGCTGGTTGCAAAATCACAATCTATATATAACCAGCATGATGGTATGAGCAAGAGCAATCAGGGATGTGAATCAGCACCTATAATCTGAGGAAAAAATCTGCACTGAGAGCTGCATATTATCCTTCATTGACTTCGTGGAGCACACTATTACCTCATCGCTCATCTTCTGCAATGCTGCAGCTGCTTCATTTTCTGAAGAAAATATGGAAGGGATATTATGGCATGGAAATCCACATCACAAACTTAAGCAAAACATAAGTTGTTCGCACATAAGACTAAACTTCTCTCGTGGAATTTTCTTATATATATTGGTATCTCACGGCTTAGGGAATAAGAAGAGATTAGGTTGATCACCAGTTAGCTGGTGCATGACAAAAGCATTCAGTTTGTCGATTTGTAACAGGGTCATTGTTGTTACAATAGTTCATACAGAGTTCATAGAAGCTTCAACTCGAATATAGATCAAACCATGCAGGAGAAGTGCATGTGATTTTATTAACCAATGACAAGCCCAAAGGCTAGAGTACACGACCAAGCACAAGCAACCAAAAAAATAAAACGAAAACTGAACAACACTGAAGAACTAGTGGCCTGCCAGCTCCAGCCGCACATGATGCACGACGTTCAACTCGAATGTCCATACAGTAATCTGGTCTTCAACAAGAAAAAAGAATGAACCTATGACCGATCCTTGAAACAAACAGAAGATGAAGTTTCACTTACATCACATAGCTTTGCGAATTACATCAGTTGGGTGTTTTTCCATCTGGTCCATGAGCCTTCTTTCCTTCAGATGGCCAATGTACCTATTGAAAAATGCACATAACAGAAGAAAATTAACAATAGTACCAAACAAGGTATTCAATAGTATTTGCTAGAATTAATAACCCCTGTGTGCCAGTAGTAAATTTTATCAGTCATTTTTTCTGTCTGCAACACTGGTATCTTTTGCATTGAGTACATAGGTTGGATTGCTGTTGCCCTAAAGCACAAATGCTATTTGGGATGCCAAATGTCCAAGCACCTACCACATATGCAAAATAACTTACTTGCATAACCACTTCCCTTCAGTAAATCCTTACAGTTGAAGAAGTAAAAGAATCCTGGCCTGGCCCTTTGCATCATACACACACCATCGCAGCACCTCTAAATCGATTCTTCTCAAGTGCTTTTCTGCACATTCCCAAAAAGAAGCAACTCAGTTCCCTTGTGCTAGACTGCCACAACTCCACATATTGGGACCAGGGGTTCAAAAATCACATTTACATCCAAATTATAGGATGGATGCAGAAGAAGAAAAAACAATTAAGGATTTTCGTTGCAAACATCTTTTGTTTCCAGGGAAGAAACGAATAGATGCAGCTTCTTTGACTTAATAAAATATGATTACAGAAAAAAATACGATTTATCAACAACTATATAAAAAATTATGTTGTTGTAACAAATAATAATCGGAAATAGTAGCTTCACTTTTTGAGCCGTTCCGTTACATGTTGCTAAATAGTATGTTTTGCAGGTTCAGTGGTGGAGTGAATGCGCTAACAGCAATCACAAAAATGCCTAGTGAAGGCAGGTCAACTGTCACCAATGTCTCAAATCGCCTTTAGCATGCCAGAGATCACAATTTATTTAGACATATTTAAAATGTTGCAACCTTGAAAACCAAGGGATGATGATGGGTGCTGGTTGTAGTTGTACCTTCGAAAATCCCAATCTATAAATATAACCAGCATGATAGTATGAGCAATCAGGGATGACAACAACAGCTATAATCCTAGGAAAAGAACTGCACCGAGTGCTGCATATTATCCTTCAATAACTTTGTGCACATGATTACCTCATTGCTCATATTCCCCGATGCTGCAGCTGCTTCATTTTCAGAAGAAAACTTGACGAAACCGTATCCTTTGGATTTCCCTGACACAGGATAGCATAGAACTTCCACTGTCACACACAGGCATCAATTGGGAGGATAATATCTGAACGACAAACATCACAGATCAACCACCAAAAATATCCATAACAGATGTGTACCTTGAGAGCAATTTCATTGGTGTCAAAGGACAGACCTGCAACTCAAGTCAGTGGACCAAACAGCAAGGCATCAAAAAAAATCCAGAGCCATACATCAGTCTACACTACGCCTGTTTAATGTTCAGACAAATTCCTCGTAACATGTACATGGGAGTTAACATTGAAGGCGATATTCCCTCATCAGGATAATGCACTGCGTCTGCAATCAGCAAGCGGGACGGGATGATTCACAATCTAGCAGGAAACCCGTATTGCTAAGTAGATTCACAAATTACCATACCTGAACAGGAAACCCATGAGATCTTATCGAGCAGAGGAGAGGTTCAGGTCCGAGCATCAAACAAATTAAGCATAAACTAAACGCAAGATCCAGGAAATCGGACCTCTGACAAACAATTTGGAGATAGTGCGGGGCTTCGATTCAGCAGCTTCACGAATGGAACAGCATGGGGCGCCACTTTTGCTTCACTAAGTAAACATCGTTCAGAAACCCTAGAAATAATCCCCAAATCCTCTGATGCATCCCACTACCTACCCCAAATCAGATCTCCCCTGGAAAAAATCTGACGATTCGCACCCCGCTGAACCAAATTAATTAGGTACCGCCCTTAAGAGCTAACACGGAGAAAACAGAGCCAAGAAATTGCATATGGGCATCAAGATCTAGATCCAATCAGGTACGAACAGCAGCATTTCGCAGACTACATTCAGACGAAAGGTTGACACAGTAAAGCAAGATTTAAAAGTTTCGGGCATCCATTAGCAAGAACACAACCAGTAGTTGCCTTCCGAACCAGAATTACATCCAACAGGACCTAACCATACCACAATGTCAACAACTCTAGACGAGCTAAAACAACAACAACAAGGACACGTTCGCTGCAGCGGCGTCTACTTCTTCTTGGGGGTGGCGGCCTTCTTCTTGGGCGACTTGGGCTCCTTCTCCTTCTTCTCGCCGGCGGCGGCGGACTTCTTGGGAAGGAGGACGGAGTGGATGTTGGGCAGCACGCCGCCGTGGGCGATGGTGACGCCGGCGAGCAGCCTGCCGAGCTCCTGGTCGTTGCGGATGGCGAGCAGCAGGTGGCGCGGCACGATGCGGCTCTTCTTGTTGTCCTTGGCGGCGTTGCCGGCCAGCTCGAGCACCTCGGCGGCGAGGTACTCGAGGACGGCGGCGAGGTAGACGGGGGCGCCCGAGCCGACGCGCTGCGCGTAGCGGCCCTTCTTGAGGAAGCGCCCGATGCGACCCACCGGGAACTGGAGGCCGGCCTTGACGGACCGCGTCACCGACTTCTTCCGCTCGCCGCCCTTCCTTCCGGCCATCTTGCTTCGCTCGTCGGCGGCGGAGTGCTCGAGGTGGGTTCGGGGAGGCTGGATTGGAATGGAGCGCGGGCTGCTGGTTTGAGTTTTTGTGAGATGGATTGGGCGGGGTGGGGGATTTTATAGGACCCGCGGAACACGGGAGGAAAGAGGGCGATCCGTGGGTAGGGTGGATGGACCAATCAGGAGGCGGCGATTTTGGAGGGGCCGGGAGGGGAGGGGGTCGATCCGTGGGAGGTGCGGAGGAACCAATCGGAACACAGGATTTTGCAGGAGAAGGGGAGGGAAGGGGGGCGATCCGTGGGATGGGTGGAGGGACCAATCAGAACGCAGGGATTTTCGTCTTCAGTTCGCGCTTCTTTCCTTTTCTTTGTTTTCGAAATATCTTCGGTTTGCGCTTCGTTTCTTTTCGTGGTGATGGTGAAATAGGATGCGAAAATTGGGTTACTTTCAAAAAAAAAAGGATGCAAAAATTGGGAGCCGCGGGAAAAGGGTTTTGCTAAAGTATAATAGGAAGTACTACTTCCTCCGGTCATTTTTAATAAACTCGAATTTAGTACAAAGTTGTATTAAATCTGGGACAATTAAAACAGATCAGAGAAAGTAAGATATTCTTCAAATCATAAGATTCGCATCTGATATTTCCATTTCGTTTTTAGGGATAATCACCGAAAAAAATTCTTCTAAGGATTTCTCTTTATTTTAAAAAAAAAAAATTGGTTCACTCGACACATGCGTTGGCCCACAGCGTCATTATCAAGATCAAGCGGGATGCATAAAACAAACTTATATCCTTTCTCGGTTTTGTCTTAATAGTCGCACTATTAAGAGGGGTTTTCAGTTGAGTAACTTGATCATGTCGTCTTATGGAGCTCAATTTTTTGCATATTTTGCATCCCCTTATTGTTGCTTTTTCATGTTTCTCTATGTGAGGTTTTTTAGCTTGTTGACACCTCTTCAATAAGCCCAAATTCATGAAAAACGGAATTTGTGTGCATCTTATTTTGTATTTTCAAATTTGGAGGTTTTACTGGTTTTTATTTTAGGGACGTTTCATACATCTCCTTGTTTGTTATCACCTCTTGCTCTTTCTTGGGTTTTATAGACCCTAATATATAGAGCTTTTTTCTTAGCTTCTAAAAAAAACCAGGTTTGCTAAATTCAAAGTCACAAGGCAAAAATTATCACAGTTTTTGCTAGCCTCACCGAAATCGGCGTGGAAATTGGAGCCGCCCTGATCACCGCCTGAAACTCCATTATATCTTTGAAAGGCTATATAGAGCACTGTTGAAATCTCAAACTTGTCGGTCATAAGCTTTGAAAATTCTTCATTGAAAGCTTTATTAGTAAAGCCAAAGATAATATCATCAACATATATTTGGCAAATAAAAAGCTCCCCATCAACCTTCTTAGTAAAAAGAGTGGGGTCGATTAGCCCGAGTTGAAATCCACGGTCTAGTAACAACTCTTTAAGGTGTTCATACCATGCAATAGAGTGCCTTATCGAGTTGATATACATGGTTAGGGAACTCGAGATCCTCGAACCCGGGGGTTGCTCAACAAAGACCAACTCTTTTAGAGGTCTATTAAGAAATGCACTTTTAACATCCATTTGTTGCAATTTAAAGTTATGGTGCAAAGCATATGCAAGAAGGATACAGATGGACTCAAGGCGAGCCACAGGGGCATAGGTTTCACCGAAGTCAATGCCTTCCACTTGAGAGAAACCTTGAGCCATCAATCTTGCCTCGTTCTGAATGACAATACCAAGTTCATCTTACTTGTTCTTAAATATCCACTTCGTGCCAATAACAATGCGACAATCTTTGGGATTCTCTACTAATCTCCACGCTTTGTTGCGCTTGAAGTTATTGAGTTCTTCATGCATAGCATCCAACCAATCCGGATCTTCAAGTGCATCAAAGACTTCCTTTGGTTCCACCATGGAGATATAAGCTTGATGATCACTAAAATTGGCTAGTTGTCTCCAGGTGATCATTTGCTTCCTCAAATCACCAACAACTTTATCAAGAGTGTGACCGCTCCTTATCAATGTGTTGGCAACTCGTTGCTTGCGACGGTCTTCGATATCCTCAAAAGAGCTTCGAGGAATCACTTGGTCTTCTTGGATATTTTGATCCCTGTCTTGACCATCAATCTGAGGTTGCTCAACTTCTTGAGTTTGCTCTCCATCATGAGATTGATCTTAGACATCACTTGGGGTAGCACCATCTGAAAGAGCAAAGTCTAAAACCCATGTTTTGTGTGTTTGATGACAACACTTGAATAATCTCACCGTGTGCAAAGAGTGTCTTTGATAGATTTTCAAATGCACGGTGACCTCGCTGGACACGTCAAGATCGGAGGACTGAAGCGTAGCTTATAGGTTTTCTGGTTTTGTGTGTGTATCGCGAGGTGACATGGTTGGAGAGGAAAAGAGAAGATAGCAGTTTTTGTCAGGCCAGTACTACCGGTACCAGTAGCGGTAGTACCGCTACCCCTACTGGTACCGCCCTACGGTACCGCTCTGGAGACTTGCACTGAGAAAATGACCCACGGAACAAGGTATGGTACCTTTGCGGTACCTTGAGCGGTAGTACCGCTTGAGAGCGATAGTACCGCTCAAGTACCGCAACTCAAGTTACGGTAGTACCGCTGTGGTACCGCTTGGTATCCAGTAAGCTCTGGAAGCCATTGCGGTACCTCGAGCGGTACCGCAAGCGGTAGTACCGCTATGTGTCCACGTGGATAAGTTCTGTGGAGATTTCGAATCCAGAGCGGTGGTACCGCTCTCCAAAGCGGTAGTACCGCTTAGGCAAAAACTGCAGATAACGGTTGGATTCCGGGGGGGCTTTTTAAAGGGCCCTTCTTCCCCAGCTCGTTTTTATCTCTTCTCTCTCTCTCTCCTCCATTGTTGCTGAGCTTAATCTTTGAGGATCTCCCCAACCATCCAACCAATCTTGCCCAAATTTTGAGGAGTGGTGGAGGAGGCCCCGATCTATAGTTCTACCAAGAGAGATTTCACCAATTCATGCTAATCCTTAGTGGATCTTGGAGTTAGGGTTCCTATGGTGGGATCTTGGAGGAAGTGCACCTATGGAGGCTAGCTTGGAGTTGTGCTAGCCCCATAAGTTGTTGGGAGCCTCCTAGTGTTGTGGAGCTCGCCCCAACCTTGTGAAGGAACCACCGCCTCGACCGGTGCCTTAGTGGAGAAAAGGGAGCCCCTTTGTGGAGCTCTCTTGAGAAAGAAGGTGAGGCCTTCCTTCGTGGTGTGGCCGTCTAGTCTCTAATGTGAGACTAGCACCTCCTCAACGCAGACGTACTCCCTCTTGTGGGAGGAACTGCGGGAAACAAATCCTTGCCTCGACTCTGCGCCCTCCGGTTGTCCCGTTCCTCATCTTTGTTATTGTTGTTTTGGTTCCTTTGCTTGTTGCACTAGTCTAGGATCATTCTAGGAACATCTCCACCGCTAAAGCTATCACCTTTAGTTTCCGTTGCACTAAAAATTGAAAAGGACTAAAAATTGCGTAGCGCCCATTCACCACCCCCCCCTCTTGTTCGCTACGATCCATTCAATTGGTATCAGAGCAAGGTTTTCTTGCTCGGGCTTTACCGCCTAAGAAATGGCCGAACAAGAGGCGGTTGAGAATGGGTCCCTTTCCGGTGAGCTACCACCTCCACCATCTACCGTCGATAGCACAACGGCTACGTTGGATGAACTCAAGAATTTGGAGTCATCCATCGTTAACCAAATGAAGGCTATAATGCTGGAGTTGGTAGCTCCAAAACCAACCCCCACCATTGATCCTAATGCAAGTGCCGAGGTTCCCCCACCCAAAGTTACCCAATTTCCTCTTGTTGATTTTGTCGCTCAATCTACGAAAAATCAACAAGAAGAAAAGCTTGGGGAAGCCGACACTTCTACAAAACGGAAGGATGAGCCACCGGTGGCGGGGCAATTAGGGAGTAATCATGCGGTGCCTCCACCAAGTGATTACACCATAAATGTCCCAATACCCATGCCTCATATTTTGTCTCATGGTTCACCACCATTACTTGAATCAAATAGCTTCAAAAATTGGCAATTTTTGATGCGATCTCATGTGCGCAGCGCTTCTACCGAGCTTTGGCGCATCATCGAGGAAGGTTATTCACCAAGAGACCCAAAGAACTTGACAAGAAGAGAGGTGGTGGATGATCAACTCAACGCCACCGCCATCAACATGATTCACATGGCCGTCACGCCCAAGGACCGCGCTCATATTTGCTCGCTCAAGACCGCCAAGGAAGCATGGGATAAACTCGACAAGCTCTTCCTCGGGAATGGGAGTATTCAAAGCTCTCGCTTCGATGAAGTGAACAACATGGCCGACAACTTCGTCATGAATGAAGGGGAGTCTCCGGAAGAAATGTATCGTCGTCTCATCGCCCTTGCCGTGCAAATGCAAGATCTAGGAGCAACGTTTGTGGATGATCATTGGATCAAAAGAAAGTTCTACAACGCTCTCCTCCCATATGAGGAAGTGAAGTTGACGGCCATCCGCCAAAACGCCTCTTTCCGCGCTATGACATCCGATGAAGTCCTTAGTGAAGTCATCGCATTGGACATGTCCAAGAAGAATGCGGAGGATCTTGTTGCAAGGGCTCACAACACTCGCAAGCCCATCCTCGCATTGAAGATAAGGGAGCATGAAGCTAGTGAGAGCGATGAGGATCCCATGGGGTGGAGTCCGGATGATCTCAAGACAAACTACCATGAACACATGGCTCTCGCCGCAAAGATCTTTTGGGATGGGAACAAGACACGAAGCTCAAGGCCAAGAAGATACTCGTCTCGTGAGTCTCCAAGAAACTTCTCAAAAAGCCCAAAGGAGGGGCAAAGGGGGAGAACATGCTACAACTGCGGCGACAAAAGTCACTTCGTTGCGGAGTGTATCTATAAGAGAAGAGAAGATAATGGTGGAAGGCTTGTCCGCAAGGATAAGTTCAAGTCCCTCTCCAAAGGATTCTCCAAGTTCTCCTCCAAGCCCGGTGACGCCAAGTTCTCCTCCACCAAGAAGCCAAGAGCCTTTATCATTCGAGAAGAGTACTCCTCCGATGATGGTGAGGAGCATGAAGACAAGAGCTCAAGCAAGGAAGAAGAGGGAGTGGCCGCCATCGCCATTTCCACTCCCTCCATCTCCCTCTTCGACTCTCCTAATGAGAACCACGTCACCAACAACTCCCGTTGCCTCATGGCAAAGGTATCATCGGAGGTAGAATCTTCTTCCAAACTCAAATCTCCCTCTAATGCTATATCCTTTGATGATGTCACTAGTCTCACCATTAAGCGTGAGATTGTGGGTTTGGATGTTTTTCTCACTAACATTGTCGGGGGGAAGACCCCGGGTAGGGCAATGGACGCGGAGCAGCCGGCTTGAGGTTGGCCGGCTGGCGGCAAAGGTCGGCTGAGGAGCAGCCGGCTGGAGCCGTGGCCGGCTGCCTCGGAAGCCGGCTGGCTCTAAGTCCTTGATGCGTGTAGTTGACACGTCCGTTGGGAACCCCAAGAGGAAGGTGTGATGCGCACAGCGGCAAGTTTCCCTCAGTAAGAAACCAAGGTTTAATCGAACCAGTAGGAGTCAAGAAGCACGTTGAAGGTTGATGGCGGCGGGATGTAGTGCGGCGCAACACCGGAGATTCGGCGCCAACGTGGAACCTGCACAACACAACCAAAGTACTTTGCCCCAACGAAACAGATGAGGTTGTCAATCTCACCGGCTTGCTGTAACAAAGGATTAACCGTATTGTGTGGAAGATGATTGTTTGCGGAGAAAACGATAAAACAAGTATTGCAGCAGATTTGTATTTCGGTATTAAAGAATGGACCGGGGTCCACGAGTTCACTAGAGGTGTCTCTCCCATAAGATAAAAGCATGTTGGGTGAACAAATTACGGTCGGGCAATTGACAAATAGAGAGGGCATAACAATGCACATACATGGCATGATAAGTATAGTGAGATTTAATTGGGCATTACGACAAAGTACATAGACCGCCATCCAAGCGCATCTATGCCTAAAAAGTCCACCTTCGAGGTTATCGTCCGAACCCCTTCCGGTATTAAGTTGCAAAGCAACGAGCAATTGCATTAAGTATGGTGCGTAATGTAATCAACAACTACATCCTCGGACATAGCACCAATGTTTTATCCCTAGTGGCAACGAGCACAACACAACCTTAGAACTTTACGTCACCTGTCCCAGTGTCAATGCGAGGCATGAACCCACTATCGAGCATAAATACTCCCTCTTGGAGTTAAAAGCAAAAACTTGGCCGAGCCTCTACTAGTAACGGAGAGCATGCAAGATCATAAACAACACATATGTAATAACTTGATAATTAACATAACATGGTATTCTCTATCCATCGGATCCAGACAAACACAACATAGAGTATTACAGATAGATGATCTTGATCATGTTAGGCAGCTCACAAGATCCAACAATGAAGCACAATGAGGAGAAGACAACCATCTAGCTACTTGCTATGGACCCATAGTCCATGGGTGAACTACCGACTCATCACTCCGGAGGCGACCATGGCGGTGTAGAGTCCTCCGGGAGATGAATCCCCTCTCCGGCGGGGTGCCGGAGGAGATCTCCGAATCCCCCGAGATGGGATCGGCGGCGGCGGCGTCTCGATAGGGTTTTCACGTATCGTGGTTTTTCGCCTCGGGGGTTTCGCGACGGAGGCTTTAAGTAGGCGGAAGGGCGAGTCGGGGGGCTAACGAGGGGCCCACACCACGGGGCGGCGCGGGCCCCCTTGGCGCGCGCCGCCATGTGGTGTCGCCACCTCGTGGCCCCACTTCGTATGCTCTTCGGTCTTCCGGAAGGTTCGTGGCAAAATAGGCCCACGGGTCTTCGTTTCGTCCAATTCCGAGAATATTTCGTTACTAGGATTTACGAAACCAAAAACAGCGAGAAAACGAGAGCCGGCACTTCGGCATCTTGTTAATAGGTTAGTTCCGGAAAATGCACGAATATGACATAAAGTGTGCATAAAACATGTAGGTATCATCAATAATATGGCATAGAACATAAGAAATTATCGATACGTCGGAGACGTATCAAGCATCCCCAAGCTTAGTTACTGCTCGTCCCGAGCGAGGTAAAACGATAACAAAGATAATTTCTGAAGTGATATGCCATCATAACCTTGATCATACTATTTGTAAACATATGTAGTGGATGCAGCGATCAAAACAATGGTAATGACATGAGTAAACAAGTGAATCATAAAGCAAAGACTTTTCATGAATAGTACTTCAAGACAAGTATTAATAAGTCTTGCATAAGAGTTAACTCATAAAGCAATAAATCAAAGTAAAGGTATTGAAGCAACACAAAGGAAGATTAAGTTTCAGCGGTTGCTTTCAACTTGTAACATGTATATCTCATGGATAATTGTCAACATAGAGTAATATAACAAGTACAATATGCAAATATGTAGGAATCAATGCACAGTTAATCACAAGTGTTTGCTTCTTGAGGTGGAGAGAGATAGGTGAACTGACTCAACATAAAAGTAAAGAGAATGGTCCTTCAAAGAGGAAAGCATCGATTGCTATATTTGTGCTAGAGCTTTTATTTTGAAAACATGAAACAATTTTGTCAACGGTAGTAATAAAGCATATGAGTTATGTACATTATATCTTACAAGTTGCAAGTCTCATGCATAGTATACTAATAGTGCCCGCACCTTGTCCTAATTAACTTGGACTACCGGATCTTTGCAATGCACATGTTTTGACCAAGTGTCACAATGGGGTACCTCCATGCCGCTTGTACAAAGGTCTAAGGAGAAAGCTCGCATTTTGGATTTCTCGCTTTTGATTATTCTCAACTTAGACATCCATACCGGGATAACATGGACAACAGATAATGGACTCCTCTTTATTGCATAAGCATGTGGCAACAATTATTATTCTCATATGAGATTGAGGATATATGTCCAAACTGAAACTTCCACCATGAATCATGGCTTTAGTTAGCGGCCCAAAGTTCTTCTCTAACAATATGCATGCTCCAACCATGAAGGTGGTAGATCTCTCTTGCTTCAGACAAGACGGACATGCATAGCAACTCACATGATATTCAACAAAGAATAGTTGATGGCGTCCCCAGAAGACATGGTTATCGCACAACAAGCAACTTAATAAGAGATAAAGTGCATAAGTACATATTCAATACCACAATAGTTTTTAAGCTATTTGTCCCATGAGCTATATATTGCAAAGGTGAATGATGGAATTTTAAAGGTAGCACTCAAGCAATTTACTTTTGAATGGCGGATAAATATCATGTAGTAGGTAGGTATGGTGGACACAAATGGCATAGTGGTTGGCTCAAGTATTTTGGATGCATGAGAAGTATTCCCTCTCGATACAAGGTTTAGGCTAGCAAGGTTATTTGAAACAAACACAAGGATGAACGGTGCAGCAAAACTCACATAAAAGACACATTGTAAGCATCATAAGATTCTACACCGTCTTCCTTGTTGTTCAAAACTCAATACTAGATGTTATCTAGACTCTAGAGAAACCAAATATGCAAACCAAATTAGCAAGCTCTAAGTATTTCTTCATTAATGGGTGCAAAGTATATGATGCAAGAGCTTAAACATGAGCACAACAATTGCCAAGTATCAAATTATCCAAGACATTTTAGAATTACTACATGTAGTATTTTCCAATTCCAACCATATAACAATTTAACGAAGAAGAAACTTCGCCATGAATACTATGAGTAGAGCCTAAGGACATACTTGTCCATATGCTACAGCGGAGCGTGTCTCTCTCCCACAAAGTGAATGCTAGGATCCATTTTATTCAAACAAAACAAAAAACAAAAACAAACCGACGCTCCAAGCAAAGTGCATAAGATGTGACGGAATAAAAATATAGTTTCAGGGGAGGAACCTGATAATGTTGTCGATGAAGAAGGGGATGCCTTGGGCATCCCCAAGCTTAGACGCTTGAGTCTTCTTAATATATGCAGGGGTGAACCACCGGGGCATCCCCAAGCTTAGAGCTTTCACTCTCCTTGATCATATTGCATCATACTCCTCTCTTGATCCTTGAAAACTTCCTCCACACCAAACTCGAAACAACTCATTAGAGGGTTAGTGCATAATAAAAATTCACATGTTCAGAGGTGACACAATCATTCTTAACACTTCTGGACATTGCATAAAGCTACTGGACATTAATGGATCAAATAAATTCATCCAACATAGCAAAAGAGGCAATGCGAAATAAAAGACAGAATCTGTCAAAACAGAACAGTCCGTAAAGATGGATTTTATTAGGCCACCAGACTTGCTCAAACGAAAATGCTCAAATTGAATGAAAGTTGCGTACATATCTGAGGATCATGCACGTAAATTGGCTTAATTTTCTGAGCTTCCTACAGGGAGGTAGACCCAGATTCGTGACAGCAAAGAAATCTGGAACTGCGCAGTAATCCAAATCTAGTACTTACTTTACTATCAAAGACTTTACTTGGCACAACAAAACTCAAAACTAAGATAAGGAGAGATTGCTACAGTAGTAAACAACTTCCAAGACACAAATATCTCTACTACTTAAAAAGACTAAACTGGTTCCTTATTCTGCCTTCCACCGATACGTCAAACTTTGGTCGTCCCGCATACGGCGCCCCCTTCGATGGTTCCGCCCCGCACGGGCCAACTGGACCAGGCCCATCACAACACAATACACATCCCGTCGCCTCCTTCCCGAGAAATCCTCATCCCGTCGCCTCCCTCTCGTCGCCCTCCGCTCCGCCGCGCCCTCGCCGCCGTCGTCCGTCGACAGCCACCACGTCCTCGCTCGCGTCGCCTGCTCCGTCGCTCGCTCGCCAGCCTACTTCCTTCCCCTCGCCTCTCCGCCTTCCATCATCCGCACAATCAGAACCCAACGAGGAGGAAAGGGATCCCCTTTTCTGCAAAGCGCTCAAATTTGCCGGCTCGGGCGGCGGTGCTCCGCCGCTCCTCTTCCTTTCATATGACTACGGCCTGTGTCGCCGCGCCGCTCTCCCGTGGGCACCAGAGTCGCCGCTTGGAGGAGGGTCGGGCCGTCCTAGGTCCCCAGATGTGGTCGCCGGGGAGGAAAAGCGGCGCACCTCCCGACGCCCGCGACGCCACAAGTCCGTGATGGCACAGCCCACGGCTGGGTGTTCGACATCGACGAGACGCTGCTCTCGAACCTCGCCTATTACGTGCAGCACGGATAAGGGTAATTTCAAACCCTCGATTTTGGAAATTACAGCGAAGGAACCTGTTATCACC
>NC_061508.1:215472987-215503202 GCF_022539505.1 Lolium rigidum | reverse complement strand
GATAAATTGTGATACAAAACACATTGTAATCGTAAAGAGATATAAATAAGCACTTCACTATGCCATTCATAACAGTGAATAAGTATTCTGTGAAATATAGCCTAAGAGACCCACACGGTGCACACACTGTCACCTTTACACACGTGGGACAAGGAGTCTCCGGAGATCACATAAGTAAAATTCACTTGACTAGCATAACGACATCTAGATTACAAGTATCATCATATGAATCTCAATCATGTAAGGCAGCTCATGAGATTATTGTATTGAAGTACATAGGAGAGAGATGAACCACATAGCTACCGGTACAGCCCCGAGCCTCGATGGAGAACTACTCCTCCTCATGGGAGACAGCAGCGGTGATGGAGATGGCGGTGGTGTCGATGGAGGAGCCTTCCGGGGCACTTCCCCGTCCCGGCGGCGTGCCGGAACAGAGACTCTTGTCCCCCAGATCTTGGCTTCGCGATGGCGGCGGCTCTGGATGGTTTCTCGTACCGTGGCTTTTCCGTATCGAGGTTTTAGGTCGAGGGCCCTTAAATAGGCGAAGAGGCAGCGTCAGAAGGTCGAAGGGCTGGCCACACTATAGGGGGGCGCGGGCCCCCCTGGCCGCGCCGGCCTAGGGTTTGGTGGGCCTGTGCCCCCTCTCTGGCGGTTCTCGTGTGTTCTGGATGCTTCCGGGCAAAATAGGAACCTGGGCGTTGATTTCGTCTAATTCCGAGAATATTTCGTTACTAGGATTTCGAAACCAAAAACAGCAGAAAACAAGAATCGGCACTTCGGCATCTTGTTAATAGGTTAGTTCCGGAAAATGCACGAATATGACATAAAGTGTGCATAAAACATGTAGATAACATCAATAATGTGGCATGGAACACAAGAAATTATCGATACGTCGGAGACGTATCGGCATCCCCAAGCTTAGTTCTGCTCGTCCCGAGCAGGTAAAACGATAACAAAGATAATTTCTGGAGTGACATGCCATCATAACCTTGATCATACTATTTGTAAAGCATATGTAATGAATGCAGCGATCAAAACAATGTATATGACATGAGTAAACAAGTGAATCATATAGCAAAGACTTTTCATGAATAGTACTTCAAGACAAGCATCAATAAGTCTTGCATAAGAGTTAACTCATAAAGCAATAAATCAAAGTAAAGGTATTGAAGCAACACAAAGGAAGATTAAGTTTCAGCGGTTGCTTTCAACTTGTAACATGTATATCTCATGGATATTGTCAACATAGAGTAATATAATAAGTGCAATATGCAAGTATGTAGGAATCAATGCACAGCTTCACACAAGTGTTTGCTTCTTGAGGTGGAGAGAAATAGGTGAACTGACTCAACATAAAAGTAAAAGAATGGTCCTCCATAGAGGAAAAGCATCGATTGCTATATTTGTGCTAGAGCTTTGATTTTGAAAACAAGAAACAATTTTGTCAACGGTAGTAATAAATCATATGTATCATGTAAATTATATCTTACAAGTTGCAAGCCTCATGCATAGTATACTAATAGTGCCCGCACCTTGTCCTAATTAGCTTGGACTACCGGATCATCGCAATGCACATGTTTTAACCAAGTGTCACAATGGGGTACCTCTATGCCGCCTGTACAAAGGTCTAAGGAGAAAGCTCGCATTGGATTTCTCGCTATTGATTATTCTCAACTTAGACATCCATACCGGGACAACATAGACAATAGATAATGGACTCCTCTTTAATGCATAAGCATGTGGCAACAATTATTATTCTCATATGAGATTGAGGATATATGTCCAAAACTGAAACTTCCACCATGGATCATGGCTTTAGTTAGCGGCCCAATGTTCTTCTCTAACAATATGCATGCTTAACCATAAGGTGGTAGATCGCTCTTACTTCAGACAAGACGAACATGCATAGCAACTCACATGAAATTCAACAAAGAATAGTTGATGGCGTCCCCGGTGAACATGGTTATCGCACAACAAGCAACTTAATAAGAGATAAAGTGCATAAGTACATATTCAATACCACAATAGTTTTTAAGCTATTTGTCCCATGAGCTATATATTGTAAAGGTGAAGAGTGGAAATTTAAAGGTAGCACTCAAGCAATTTACTTTGGAATGGCGGAGAAATACCATGTAGTAGGTAGGTATGGTGGACACAAATGGCATAGTGGTTGGCTCAAGTATTTGGATGCATGAGAAGTATTCCCTCTCGATACAAGGCTTAGGCTGGCAAGGTTGTTTGAAACAAACACAAGGATGAACCGGTGCAGCAAAACTCACATAAAAGACATATTGAAAACATTATAAGACTCTACACCATCTTCCTTGTTGTTCAAACTCAATACTAGAAATTATCTAGACCTTAGAGAGACCAAATATGCAAACCAAATTTTAGCATGCTCTATGTATTTCTTCATTAATGGGTGCAAAGCATATGATGCAAGAGATTAAACATGAGCACAACAATTGCCAAGTATCACATTACCCAAGACATTTATAGCAATTACTACATGTATCATTTTCCAATTCCAACCATATAACAATTTAACGAAGAAGAAACTTCGCCATGAATATTAAAAGCTAAGAACACATGTGTTCATATGCAACAGCGGAGCGTGTCTCTCTCCCACACAAGCATGATGTAATCCAATTTATTCAAACACAAACAAAAATAAGAAACATACAGACGCTCCAAGCAAAGCACATAAGATGTGACCGAATAAAAATATAGTTTCAAGAGAAGGAACCCGATAATTTGTCGATGAAGAAGGGGATGCCTTGGGCATCCCCAAGCTTAGACGCTTGAGTCTTCTTGATATATGCAGGGGTGAACCACCGGGGCATCCCCAAGCTTAGAGCTTTCACTCTTCTTGATCATAGTATATCATCCTCCTCTCTTGACCCTTGAAAACTTCCTTCACACCAAACTTCTCATAAACTTCATTAGAGGGGTTAGTACATAATCAAAAACTCACATGTTCAGAGGTGACACAATCATTTTTAACACTTCTGGACATTGCTCAAAGCTACTGGAAGTTAATGGAACAAAGAAATCCACCCAACACAGCGAAAGAAGCAATGCGAAATAAAAGGCAGAATCTGTCAAAATAGAACAGTCCGTAAAGACGAATTTTTAATAAATACTTCCCTTGCTCAGATCAGAAAACTCAAAACTAATGAAAGTTGCGTACATATCTGAGGAACACGCACGTAAATTGGCATATTTTTCTGAGTTACCTACAGAGAAAACAGCCCAGATTCGTGACAGATAGAAATCTGTTTCTGCGCAGAAATCCAAATCTAGTATCAACCTTCGATTAGAGGCTTCACTTGGCACAACAAAACACAAAACTAAGATAAGGAGAGGTTGCTACAGTAGTAAACAACTTCCAAGACACAAAATAAAATAGAGGTACTATAGCAAAATAAACACATGGGTTATCTCCCAAGAAGTTCTTTTCTTTATAGCCATTAAGATGGGCTCAGCAGTTTCAATGATGCACTCGCAAGAAATAGTATTTGAAGCAAAAGAGAGCATCAAGAAGCAAATTCAAAACACATTTAAGTCTAACATGCTTCCTATGCATAGGAATCTTGTACACAAATAAATTCATGAAGAGCAAAGTGACAAGATCAGGAAGATAAAACAAGTGTAGTTTCAAAAATTTCAGCACATAGAGAGGTGTTTTAGTAACATGAAAATTTCTACAACCATATTTTCCTCTCTCATAATAACTTTCAGTAGCAACATGAGCAAACTCAACAATATAACTATCACATAAAGCATTATTACCATGAGTCTCATGCATAAAATTATTACTCTCCACATAAGCATAATCAATTTTATTAGTAATAGTGGAAGCAAATTCAACAAAGTAGCTATCATCAAATATAGGAGGCATATTGTAATCATAATCAAATTCACTCTCCATAACAGGCGGCAACAAAAGACTACTATCATTATAATCATCATAAATAGGAGGTAAAGTATCATCAAAGTAAATTTTCTCCTCAATGCTTGGGGGACTAAAAAGATCATGCTCATCAAAACCAGCTTCCCCAAGCTTAGAATTTTCCATATCATTAGCAACAATGGTATTCAAAGTGTTCATATTAATATGTTCCATGGGTTTTTTAATTTTCGGATCAAACCATCCATGTCTTAAATCAGGAAATAGAGTAAAAAGCTCATTGTTGTCCATTATGCCTTACTAGTGTAAACAAGAAACAAAAAGATGCAATTGCAGGATCTAAAGGAAATAGCTTCGAGTACTTACAACGGCGAAAATAGCTTAGTAGCCGAGATCCGGAGTGTGAGTACCTTTTACCTTTCCTCCCCGGCAACGGCGCCAGAAAATAGCTTGATGTCTACGCCCCCTCCTTTTCCTGTAGACAGTGTTGGGCCTCCAAGAGCAGAGGTTTGTAGAACAGCAGCAAGTTTTCCCTTAAGTGGATCACCCAAGGTTTATCGAACTCGGGGAGGAAGAGGTCAAAGATATCCCTCTCATGCAACCCCGCAACCACAAAGCAAGAAGTCTCTTGTGTCCCCAACACACCTAATAGGTGCACTAGTTCGGCGAAGAGATAGTGAAATACGGGTGGTATGAATATATATGAGCAGTGGCAACGGCACCGGAAAAGTGATTTGCCCAGGACGAGTAAACAAGCAGTAGTAACGCAGCAGTAGTAACGCAAGTAAAACAAGAAACAAGCAGCGATAGCAGTATTTAGGAACAAGGCCTAGGGATCAGACTTTCACTAGTGGACACTCTCAACTTTGATCACATAACAGAATAGATAAATGCATACTCTACACCCTTGTTGGATGATGAACACATTGCGTAGGATTACACGAACCCTCAATGCCGGAGTTAACAAGCTCCACAATTCAATGTTCATATTTAAATAACCTTAGAGTGCATGAAAGATCAATAAGACTAAACCAAGTACTAACATAGCATGCACACTGTCACCTTCATGCTAAGAAAGGAGGCATAGAACACATCGATACCATCATAACAATAGTTAACTTCATAATCTACAAGAGATCATAATCATAGCATACGCCAAGTACTAACACGGATGCACACACTGTCACCATTACACCGTGCAGGAGGAATAAAACTACTTTAATAACTTTGCTAGAGTAGCACATAGATAAATTGTGATACAAAACACATTGTAATCATAAAGAGATATAAATAAGCACTTCACTATGCCATTCATAACAGTGAATAAGTATTCTGTGAAATATAGCCTAAGAGACCCACACGGTGCACACACTCGTCACCTTTACACACGTGGGACAAGGAGTCTCCGGAGATCACATAAGTAAAATTCACTTGACTAGCATAACGACATCTAGATTACAAGTATCATCATATGAATCTCAATCATGTAAGGCAGCTCATGAGATTATTGTATTGAAGTACATAGGAGAGAGATGAACAACATAGCTACCGGTACAGCCCCGAGCCTCGATGGAGAACTACTCCCTCCTCATGGGAGACAAGCAGCGGTGATGGAGATGGCGGTGGTGTCGATGGAGGAGCCTTCCGGGGCACTTCCCCGTCCCGGCGGCGTGCCGGAACGGAGACTCCTGTCCCCCGCATCTTGGCTTCGCGATGGCGGCGGCTCTGGATGGTTTCTCGTACCGTGGCTTTTCCGTATCGAGGTTTTAGGTCGAGGGCCCTTAAATAGGCGAAGAGGCAGCGTCAGAAGGTCGAAGGGGTGGCCACACTATAGGGGGGCGCGGCCCCCCCCCCTGGCCGCGCCGGCCTAGGGTTTGGTGGGCCTGTGCCCCCTCTCTGGCGGTTCTCGTGTGTTCTGGATGCTTCCGGGCAAAATAGGAACCTGGGCGTTGATTTCGTCCAATTCCGAGAATATTTCGTTACTAGGATTTCTGAAACCAAAAACAGCGTAAAACAAAGAATCGGCACTTCGGCATCTTGTTAATAGGTTAGTTCCAGAAAATGCACGAATATGACATAAAGTGTGCATAAAACATGTAGATAACATCAATAATGTGGCATGGAACACAAGAAATTATCGATACGTCGGAGACGTATCAGTGCATACGAGGGGAGAACACTTTATTATCTTGATATTAATGTGAGGGATCATCTTATAATGCTACCGCCGCGTTCTAAGCAAAATAAGATGCATAAAGGATTAACATCACATGCAATTCATATGTGATATGATATGGCCCTTTTGTCTTTGCGCCTTCGATCTTCATCTCCAAAGCACGGACATGATCTCCATCATCAACGGGCATGATCTCCATCATCGTCGGCGTAACGTCGCCGTCTTCATGGTTGTTCACCTCATGTAGCAACTATTACAACTACTTTGAAATACTACTCAACATGAAATTTAAAGACAACCATAAGGCTCCTGCCGGTTGCCGCAATACAATAATGATCATCTCATACATATTCATCATCACATCATGGCCATATCACATCACCAAACCCTGAAAAAACAAGTTAGACGTCTCTAATTTGGTTTGCATATTTTACGTGGTTTAGGGTTTTCGAGTAAGATCTAATCTACCTACGAACATGAACCACAACGGTGATACTAGTGTTGTCAATAGAAGAGTAAATTGAATCTTCACTATAGTAGGAGAGACAGACACCCGCAAAGCCTCTTATGCAATACAAGTTGCATGTCGAACGAGAAACAAGTCTCATGAACGCGGTCATGTAAAGTTAGTCCGAGCCGCTTCATCCCACTATGCCACAAAGACGCAAAGTACTCAAACTAAAGACAACAAGAGAATCAACGCCCACAAAACCATTGTGTTCTACTCGTGCAACCATCTATGCATAGACACGGCTTTGATACCATTGATGGGATTCGTTGCATAGAAAACAAAAAAATTTCCTACCGCGAGAACGCAATCCAAGCAAAGATGCAATCTAGAAGACGGTAGCAACGAGGGGATTATCGAGACTCACCCTTGAAGAGATTCCAAAGCCTACAAGATGAGGCTCTTGTTGCTGCGGTAGATGTTCACTTGCCGCTTGCAAAAGCGCGTAGAAGATCTTGATCACGGTGCCACGAACGGGCAGCACCTCCGTACTCGGTCACACGTTCGGTTGTTGATGAAGACGACGTCCACCTCCCCGTTCCAGCGGGCAGCGGAAGTAGTAGCTCCTCTTGAATCCGGCAGCACGACGGTGTGGTGTCGGTGGTGGTGGATAAATCCGGCGGAGCTTCGCTAAGCGTGCGGGAAGTGGTGGAGGAGAGAGGGCCGCTAGGGTTTGGGAGAGGGGGCGCCGGCCACTAGGGGGTGCGGCCACCTTGTGGTCTCTTGGGGTGGCCGGCCCCCTCCCCTTGGCCCTCATTATATAGGTGGAACACCCAAGAGTTGGTCTACAAGTCTTCGAATAAGACCCCAAACCAAAACCTTCCATATCACATGAAACCTACCCAAGCTAGGACTCCCACTAGAGGTGGGATTCCCACCCTTCCTTGGGAGGGGGTGGCCGGCCCCCTTTGGGGAGTCCACTTGGGACTCCTCCCCCTTAGGGTTGGCCGGCCATGGGAGGTGGAGTCCCTCCGGGACTCCGCCTTCCTTAGTGGTTTCTTCCGGACTTTTCTAGAACCTTCTAGAACCTTTCCATAGAACCTTCCGGATCATTTTAAATCTTATAAAATGACTTCCTATATATGAATCTTATTCTCCGGACCATTCCGGAACTCCTCGTGATGTCCGGGATCTCATCCGGGTATCCGAACAAATATTCGAACTCCATTCCAAATTCAAGTTCTACCATTTCAACATCCAACCTTAAGTGTGTCACCCTACGGTTCGCGAACTATGCGGACATGGTTGAGTACTCACTCCGACCAATAACCAATAGCGGGATCTGGAGATCCATAATGGCTCCCACATATTCAACGATGACTTTAGTGATCGAATGAACCATTCACATACGATACCAATTCCCTTTGTCACGCGATATTTTACTTGTCCGAGGTTTGATCATCGGTATCACTCTATACCTTGTTCAACCTCATCTCCCGACAAGTACTCTTTACTCGTACCGTGGTATGTGGTCTCTTATGAACTCATTCATATGCTTGCAAGACATTAGACGACATTCCACCGAGAGGGCCCGAGTATATCTATCCGTCATCGGGATGGACAAATCCCACTGTTGATCCATATGCCTCAACTCATACTTTCCGGATACTTAATCCCACCTTTATAACCACCCATTTACGCAGTGGCGTTTGATGTAATCAAAGTACCTTTCCGGTATAAGTGATTTACATGATCTCGTGGTCATAAGGACTAGGTAACTATGTATCGAAAGCTTATAGCAAACAACTTAATGACGTGATCTTATGCTACGCTTAATTGGGTGTGTCCATTACATCATTCATATAATGACATAACCTTGTTATTAATAACATCCAATGTTCATGATCACGAAACCATGATCATCTATTAATCAACAAGCTAGTTTATACAAGAGGCTTACTAGGGACTCCTTGTTGTTCACATAACACACATGTATCAACGTTTCGGTTAATACAATTATAGCATGGTATGTAAACATTATCATAAACACAAAGATATATAATAACCATTTATTATTGCCTCTTGGGCATATCTCCAACAGTAACTAAGGTTGTAAGTGTTCTAGCAAATTGCTACTTCATTTGTGTGGTTGTCATATAATTAGTGAAGCACAAAGATAGTTTTTTTATAGTTTCTTCTAGAGAGTAGCCATAGATAGGTGTAGCCATAAACATGAGCAATTACACCACTTGTGGTTGATCCCAAGGACAATTAAGAACAAACAAGAAAATTAAGACATAAAGTCCAACCACCATTGTAACTATGAATTAATATTGCATGAATCTAACAATTGGAACATGGTTTCAGTCAAGCTCCAGATGTCCCTCCTCCTATCATCATGCAACTGTAACAACCTCATGCATTCTCCAACATATGTGTGCACTCATATATCAGTACAAAAGATCATCATAGAAGATAACAAATACTTATATTCAACCATCAAAAATTATCTCACAATTTCCATGAACAAGTCACTACTCAAACAAAGACATGGAGACACAAAATATCATGGGAAAGTGATAGATTGCAATACACATCATGTTTGCCAAGAGATTACAATGGGGGATGATGGAGAGTTGCTGTACATGGTGATGGAGATGATGATGTTGATGAAGATGGCCACATCAGAGGGGGGAGGAGTCCACCGGAGGTGATACCGGCAGCATTTCCCCATCCAATCTCCGCCGTCGGTGGCCTGCTTACTCTTTGTTTATGTGTTTTTTTATATCTGCCACTGTAGCCTCGACGAAGCCCTGGGGGTCATATATTTAGGGGTTTTTATGTCAAACAAAGTCTGTGGACACAAGATTGAGGTTGATCGGACGGTCGAGGGGGAAACGATCATAGGCCGTGCATCCTAAGGGGGTGGGCGTGCCACCTGCTCTAGTTTCCAACCCCTTTACCTCCTGGTGTCCCACTTTTTTTCATTCTATTCGTCTTGAAAATTGCAAAGCGTGGCCCCTGACCTTGCCCTATTTCGAGTCTCGTAGCTTCTGGAAAATCAAAAACACTAAAAGAGGTGTTTTCTCCTAGAAAGAGTTAGAATCGGAGGAGAGGGGATTGTTTAGAAAATCACCAACAATAATATAAAACAGCAAATAACATTGGGATTTCTATTTCCGTGCCCTTGGGTCCTTAGTTGTGCTCAGTTTTCCCCAGCTGCTTAGTTTCTTCCTTAGTTTTGCCCAAGCCCTTGTCTGAAGCCCTCACAAGTGTTGGAACGTCTGTTTGCCCGACGGGTGAACAACTTTGACCGTTATCTACTGACTAGTGGGGCCACGTAGAGCCTGCAAAGACATGTCGGACCATCCACCTTTGTTTGACCGTTAGCATCGCCATATCCCTGACCAAAATGCGGACGAGTGGGGCTTCGGTATATCGAATGACAAGTGGGGCCATGACGCTGGCAGAAGGGGCAATACACGGGTAGGATTAGATTTTTAAACGGAGCTCTACAGCGATGGCACAGAGGAGGTGGCCTGCAGGGTGCCGAGATGAGATCAACGTCCACAAAGAACTGCATGAGGCGAGACCAGACACATTAGAGAGATATGAAGTACATGTGTTTAACCATGCAAAGAAGAGAAGAAATGGTCGAGGACATCGACGACTATCTCAACACTTTGACTGACGGTGTCGGACACGAACGCGAGCAATGTAGAGATAACTAGTGTCTCTCCTTTCTGGCGTGTATAGATGGGTGCTTGGGGAGTGTGGTGGCGAAGGGAAACACCTCGCGTTGGTCTGTGGCGTCCAGCATAGCGGGGAGGCGTGGTCGTACCCACATCGGCGTGCATGTTCGGCATTGGCATCAGCATGTACGTTTGTCATTGGCCTCGGCGGTTTCTCTGGTGTGTCAGTGATCGAATGAGGGGACGAGATTGAGGGTGCATCCCGACGGTGACCTAGTAGTGGCGGCAAGCATAGCCGTTCTGACCATGCCGATATCGGCATCGGCATCGTTTGGAGGCTGTGGTGCTCAAATCATGGTGGAAATTGCGATATTATTATATAGAAAATAGCTAGATCTCTAAATCGATGCATATGAAGCTACATATATATTCTTGGTCATAATCCCCTTATCTAAAGGGGATGGATGCATGGCTTCACGTCATCGTTGCTTTCATCGTCAGTATCTTCGTCATCCGTGTAGTAGTACTTCCTGCACATTGTTTCGTTGAACACCTTCACTACGAGAACATCATCGCCTACATATTTGAAGTGTACGAAGCAGCCGAAATCCAAACCGTGCGCGATGGAGAAATTCTCCCAGCCCTTGTCGAGGTACATCCGGCCTTGTCCGTCAAATAGGACCTCCACGGTCCAGAGACGAGGACCGCAGTCAGCTGTTTGCAGATACACCTTAGCGGGCTCCTGACCGTCAAGATAGTCCGCAAAAAATTTTATGAGTGCCTGCAAAAAGATCGAGCGCTGATCGTTTGAAATTAAAGGTTTTTTAGAACATGCATCATATATATGGGAACATGTACGTACCTTCTTGGCCAAAGGGTCTTCATTGATGATGATGAAGAACTCCACTATGATCAATGGCAGTGTTGACGGTGGTGGTGGCAATGATGATGATCCACCACCTCAGCCCCCCTTTCCCCTTCCCCTTCCTCTTCCCTTCTCCTTCCCCTTCCCCTTCCCTTCCCCTTCCCCTTCCCCATCCGGTCGGCGTCCGAGACGTGGAAGTCATGGCAATGGATCAAGTGTATGTGAACGAAGAAGAGAGCGGCAGAACCTATTGACATGAGGGATGGCTGTTGTGGGGGTTTATAAGGGAGAGATGACCGTTGTGGGGTTTATACCATAAATTAAGGTAGACATGACCGTTGTGGGGTTTACACCATAAATTAAAATAGAGATGACCGTTGTGGGGGCTTATATCTCAACAACATGTGGAAATTCGTGATGGTTTAACATTTTACCGTGAAAAGTAATGCCTAAATAGATCATGGAAAATAATGCATAAATAGAGGGAATATAGTTACGTGCAAACTCGTTATTGCACATAAATAGAGGGGTGGCCCGACAGAGAGAGAGAGAGGGGTGGCCACGAAGAGAGGGAGAGGGGTGGCCACGAAGAGATGGAGAGGGGTATACTGCCCATTAGACCAGTCGATCAACGGTTGGTGGAGTCGATCCGTGTGACAACGGCTCAACCAATCAGGATAAGTTTCGGCTTCTGTGAGCATTTGTGGCAGTACTTGAGGGCAAAACTGAGTAGTACTAAGAAAGCAAGGGAACGTAAATAGTAAATATACTAAGGGATTAAAAAAAGAATTACAAAATGAAAAATGTGTGTTTTGTACAATATAATTCATATTGGGCTACATCAAAGTATTTTCAATTCAAATATACATGAGTGTGACAATTATGGCCTCATTTAGAGAAACAATGTTTTGGGGAAGGTGTTTTGCAAAAGGGTTTGAGTGGAAAACCATGCATCTTCATAGCTACTAGTGATTCTGAGAAAGTGACAATTTGTGGTAAAACATGATTTATCTAAGGTTTCCTAGGGGGCAGATTGCGTACGAAGACTCCATGAGTAGGTGCCACTATGTTTTTTTTTTTGATTTTTTTGCGCATGAAATGACTCAATTAGCTATGTTAATGTCATTGGTTGACGCTCTGTTGACCAGCTACTTGAGGGTAAAACTGAGTATATTGCACTTGCCAGTATAAGTACTCGAGGGGAAAACTGAGTAGAGATAAAATTTCTGTATAAGGCCCGAGGTTATAACTGAGTACATCAAACGTCCTAGGGTTAGACTCGTGTCACGGTGCATGCTGCAGCCGTGCATTGCGGACACGTGTTGCAGCTAGTACACGCCACCTTCGTCTTTATAGAGCACCTCTTTCTCTCCCTCGACGCTCGCCCACTCTCTCATTCTCACTGCAACCGCCTCTCCTGCCCCATCATCTTCTCCACATCAGAAGAAAAAACCCCGAAGAAAACCGCCGGCGATGGAGAAGAATGAGATGCCCATTGTCGGTGCATCAGCCGCCGCCATCCCCGTCCAGGCCAGCGTCGCTGCTTCCAACGTAGCCGCTGGCGTATCGGCCGCCGCCCCTGTCCAGGCCCCCGTGGCTGCTTCCAATGTAGCCGCCGCCCCCGTCCAAGCCCTCGTCGCTACTTCCAATGTAGCCGCCGCCCCTGTCCAGGCCCCCGTGGCTCCTTCCAACGTAGATGCCGGCGCATTAGCCGCCGGTGCATCGGCCGCCGCCCCCGTCCAGATCCCCGTCGCTTGGGACCCGTACGAACCAGTGTCGTACGTCGTGCCAGAGAACCCCTACGACACCAGCATCGTCGATGACAAGCCGGAGGTAACCCTTTGTTCCCCTGTTCTTATCTCATTTCATCCCTTTTGTGTTAAATCTAGCGTTATTAGGGTTCGTTTGTTCCTAGTTCAATCATTTTGTGTTAGATCTTGCGTTATTATTGTTTGTGATTTGCTTTTGTTTAAGATTCGGTTAACTTATGTGAGTAATCAATCACATCCGGTTAATTTGTGTCGATGATGATAAATATTTGGGCACAAATTGATTCAGGGTTTGGTCAGTGAACAATTGGTGTGTACAAATTTGTTGTGCATGATCTTTGGTTTACTGACTCAAATCCTGGATATAAGTGTGTCCAATGTAACTGAGGCTACCTCTTTTTTTGTGCCCATATTATCATGCATGATCTTTTATTCACTCTCTGTTCCATCATAGTTCCAATTGACTCCGTGTTTTTTGCACGATCTTTGGTGCTACGTGACAGGTGCAGAGCAGCGACGTCGACAGCGACGACGAGTCCTTCCACACCAAGACTCGTCACGTCCTTAGGAGGCTGCAGTCCGGTCATTACAATGGCCACTTTGTTGGAGGCATTTACAAGTGCCCCTTCTGCAACAGGAAGCTCCGCGCCACCGACTTCAACTGTCTGGTGAACCATGCTGAATCCATTGGCAGATGCGGCGCTAGAGTTGGAACGACCGTGAACGTGCATGCGTTCATTGCCCAACACAAAGCACTCGGGATTCACCTGCGCAGCCTCCAAGCGAGTCACATGCGCTACCTGGAGGCGTTGAACGTGCCTACTGCACTCTCTGTATGTGACTGCTCTATCTGTAGAGCAGCTTAAATTCATGTAAAATGTAGCTTATGTTGGATCTAGGGATCTATCGGTAGTACTGTTGGATCTGTCGTGAATATATCTATGCTATGTTGGCTGCTGTATGCAGCTTATCCTATATTTTCTCTGGATTTGTGCCCTAGATTTTCTACCTGATTGGGTGAAAACGAAGGCATAAAGAAATGAATGGCGTTAAAAAACAGAAGAAGAAGTTGCTCTAGATTTGCTACCAATTTGGGCAATCAAGATTGAATGAGATCGAGCGAGAGAGAGGAAAAAGGTGCATTGAAAACTGCTAATCTAGGCGAAAGATTAGAAAACCACTCGTGCCCACGTGCTGGACCCACACGACTCCAGATGCTACGGTCCCACACGCTACGGCCCACGCTCCACTCGTATGACCAAACACGGTCTCGTCCTGTCCGACGCGGTCCCTTTCCACCAGCGCCACACGACGCGGCCCCATACATCAGCACAGAACGGTAAACTAAACGGGAATCCTCCCGTCTGAGCTCCTTCTGCGGGTTTTAGACAAGGGCATGGGGAAAACTGAGGAAAAACTAAGGACCTGGGGAAAACTGAGTACAACTAAGGAACCGAGGGCACGAAAATATAAATCCCAATAACATTATATAAGATGAAAATATGTGGTAATATCTGGCAATAAAATGCAAAGTTCATGTATGCATTTTACATGCATCACATAGCTAGAACAACAAAATAAAGACAATCGCTCCCACTCTAATAAGTAGTTTAAACCTAGGATCCATACCATCGAGCCAATTGACGACCATACCATCGAGCCAATTGACGAATATATTCACAAAGCTATGTGTTGGGTATAAAGTAGAACCTATCTAAATGGCTGACCATATAGATCTAGCAAATTTGCACAGGAAGAATATGTGCTTCATAGTCTTGTCGTGATGACATAAGACACCATTTGTACTTCCCTGCCAATTGCATTTTGGGAGGTTATCTTTCATAAGATTTATTCCTGACGAAGATACCATGCAAATAACTTTGTTTTGTGCGGTAACTTTATCTTGTAAATGTACTCATTATTATCAGTTGAAACATTAGATTGGATTAAAGCCTTGTACATAGAATATACCGAGAATTTGGCACTTGAGTTGAGATTCCAATGAAATTCATCGGATCCATGCGTCAATTGGACCGAATCCAAACGCAATAACAAGGATTCCAAGATGCTTGTATAGGACCAATGAGATCAATTTCTTCTTAACGACACATTTGGTGGAGATATTTCAATCACTTTGGCGAGTGTATCGCCTTTGTGGTGCACAATATTGTGTAAGGCCAGATATTGTTCGCAGAGTGTGGCATTGCCTAGACATTTATCCTCCTAGAACCCAATTTCCGATCCATCTCTCATATATAAAGATCCATATGAGAAGAACTTTTTCATTGTCATAAGGATGGCCCAGAAGTGTGAGTCATCAGGCGTCCAACAAACATGTGACAACGCACATGAGCCAACATACTTTCTTCCTAGAAGGGTTTGCCAAATCCCCTCTTCCGCAAGAAGCTTGAAGAGTCATTTACCAAGAAGGACCCTATTCTTGACCTCAAGACCATGAATTCCAAATCCTCCTTGGTCTTTGAGGTGGCAAACCACACTTCACTTAGACAAAAAAAATTCTTCTTTTCTCACTATCAGGATGCCAAAAGAATCTTGGCCGGAAATAATTCAATGGTTTTAAGACTCCCTTTTGAAGTTGGAAGAATGAAATCATATACAATACCATATTACTTAGTACTGAATTAATGAGAACCAATCTTTCTCCCAAGAATAATAATTTGCCTTAGATAATTTAATTTGTAATCGCTCCTTCGCCATTTACTATTTAGCGTTTGTAAGCCTCCAATAATAAACCGGAATACCCAAATACTTAATAAAAATCTAGCCTTTCCTGCAGCCAACATACATGGCAACATCATATTGAGCCTCGCCAAAACAAAACAACCGGAGGAACCACATGGTCAGCCAGAGAGTTCACCTCTCGTGGCACGTGGGTACTTTTTGCTGCACTCTGGGCCTTTGACCTTAGAGCATCTCCACTCGTTTGCCCTCCCCACGCCGAAATCCGAGGAAATTTACGTCCGGATTGGACGTAAATTTGGCGTGGGGAGGAGTAGTTTCCCAGCCGCGTGCTCAGGCGAAGACGGCGATCTAAATTTGAAAAACGGAAACTTGACAAACTACGGCTTAAAACGGGCGAATTTAGACTAAATTTAATGATATTTACTATATAGAGGGCGAAGTTCGTACATAGAGGCCAAATTCGACTATATTTCGAATTCGGCTAGAGGAATATAACTGTAAATATTAAAACACGGCGCTCTCATATTAAAATGGCGGTAGAACACCGTGTAGTCCATGTCGCCATCGCCGCCATCATCGTCGGAGCCGTCGTCGTCGAACTGCGGTGGCGCCGAAGCTTCCTAGCTATTGCCTTGGCCGGCGTCTCCCCACCAGCCACTGGTGCGAGGCGGGGACGGCGATGGCTTGTACCAGTCGTCGTCGGAGGCTTCGAGGTCGATGACGGGGATGGCGGCGCCGGATGGAGGAGTCGCAGGCCGGCGGTAGCGAGCGACGTCCTCGAGGAGCCTCGCCTGCCGCTCCGCCTCCTCCTTCTCCCACTGCTCCCTCGACCAGGCGCAGGCCTGGTCGAGTGGCATGGCGTTCTCAGCGGGGACGAGGTCCTGGAGGAACCTCGCGATGACGGCCTCGAGGATGGCGGCGTCCTCGGCGCTTTCGACCTCCTCCACCTTCACCTTCACCGGCTTGTGCTTCTGCTCGCCGGAGGTGTCGTGTTCGCGCTTGGGGCGGAGCCGTCCTTGTGCCGTCGAGGGCTCGCGGATGACGACGCCGCCGCCGCGCGCGCGGTTGCTCGGCGGGGAAGCCGCCTCCTTTTTCACCGGCGCCAAGGATGGCGCCGACCTGGAGAGCGACCTCGACGCCGATCCGGAAGACGACGAGCTGGCAGCCATGCGCCGTGGCTGCCAGCTGTTTCCCCGGCGGCGGCTGGCCGATGCCCTCGATGGAGGGGGCATCGTCAGCACCGGGAAGTTGCCGCCCTCGATGTGCTCGAGGACGTTCTCCAGCGTCCTATTCGGCGCGCTCCACCAACGTCGGCGACCCGCGGCGTTGTTGCGCGGAGGCGGAGGCGGCGGGCCGTCGTAGGCCGCCAGCTCCCGCTCCCACCGCTGGAGGAAGAACGAGTTCCACCTCGTGTAGTTGTCGGGGTGGTGGCGCGGGTCGGCGCGCTCTTCGTCCGTCATCGCCATCCGAGCCTCCTCGATGGCGACGTCGAGGGCGTGGCCCCGGGGCGGCGGCGGGATTGGTACGCCGCCAGCACTTAGCCGTCACCCGCCGCTGGGAGGCCTCGTGTCCGGCGGGCAGGGGTACCCCGCCTGGTGGAGGACGCGTGGAGCGACCGGCGGGGGAAGCCGTTGTTGGCTGCGCCGTCTTCGTCGCTGAACGCCATGGATCGGGAGAGTGGAGGGAGAGTGGAGCGGGGATACGCGTCGCGGCGAGTGGAGCGGGGATTAAATGACGCGACTGGTGCCGGCGATTAAATGACGCGTGGAATGCGACGCGTCCGCGGCGAGCTGACCGGCGGCAACCTTTTAGTGCGCGCGGAAGACGATGCGTGTGTCGCTGACCGGTCGGGTCCACCTCTGCGGCGAAGACGAAGCGAAAAGCGCGGGAGAAATATCTCGGTGTTTCGCGCGCTTTCGCTTCGTCCGGAGTCCCCGAGCGCTTCCCGGTAGGCCGGGGTTGGCGTGGGCTCGCCGGATGGATGAAAGCCCAAATCCGGCGAAAAACGAGGAGCCGGGGGTGCGGCTGGGTCATTTTTCGCCGTCCGGATGAAAAAATGGCACGCCGGGGGCCTGTTCGGGGAGACGAGTGGAGATGCTCTTACAAGCCTATTTTTTGTTGCTCCCCAATACATAAACTTTAGTCACTCTGGTTCAAATTAATCGGCGCAGCTACTTACTATGTCTAGTATAAGTGTATTTGTAAACTACACAAATTAATTTGGATCCCACAGAGTATATTGATTCAATCACGTAAAAGCCTTTGTCTTTTCGAAAAGAAGTTGATAACCTTCCTTGGGTGGATGTGCTCACGTATGTGAAGCCCATTCAGTAACCAGCCATCACTTCATGTGCTTTATGTTGCGCTGAAAGTAATTAGTCATCAAAAATCCGTTTCATTGCGGAAGCCGCCTTAGTTCCTATTTTCTAATCCGTAACGAACCAGCAATGTCACAGGCGCCGGTGCGCCGCGGCTCCATATCATTTAGCCATTTAGCTCAGGTTTCTCATCTTTTCGGAAAAGAAGCTCAGTTTTCTCATCATTAAATGCAACGCATGGGAGGAGCGACTCCATGCATTCTAGCCAATTTTCTACTACCCCTGATCCTTAAAGTTTTCGAAAAGTTAAATTATATATAGTTTGGTCAAATTTATAGAAAAAACAGTAACATATATAATACCAAATTAATACCGTTAGATGTATTATGAAATGTATTTTCATATAATATCTATATAGTATTATAGTTGTTGATAAAAAAAATCTAAAATTTGCTCACATATTGTACTGTTGTCTAACTTTTAAAAAGGATTCAGGCTTTTTTTGTTAGGAACGAAGGGAGTAGAAGTTATCGCTCATAGTCTTTCGTATCACTCGTTGTTTAGATCCTAATTTATTAAACCGTTGTTGGCTGTTCCAGTGCTTCCATTATGCTTCGATAAGATAACTTCAAATGAGTCCAGAACCAGAGGAGGTCAGCAGATGATAGATTATGGTCTTACGTATACCTCTACTTTGGGGGAAACGTTGGCTGAAGCAACTGAATATCTAATTAATTAAGGAAGAGAAAAGGAAACAACCGACTGTTATTATTTGCAGGCTGCGTGAAATGTAACTAAAGGCTACAGCGAGCAAGTGGTAAAACCACCCATCTATGATGGATGGAGTACAATAGATATATGAGCCGGAGATGACTCGAAAGGAGGTCGCCAGCCACGCAAGGTTTTTTATTGTCCAACTTTTATTTACTATTTCCAAGCGATCCGAGCGGCATCGATTTCCATTACCATCGAATTGTCCAACTTTTAAAGCATATACAAAGGTCTTTTACAGCGATATAAGCCATCGGATCAGCTGATCCAAGGGTCCAAATTTACTAATCCTACGACTCTTGGTGAGTACTATATTTGTTAATGTTGCTCAAAATAGGTAGATGTGATTCATTAGTCCAGCTGCTTGCTTATGGCTCCTCTGATTCATAGAATTTTGAAGAGATTTTCATAGGATCAAGATCCGAAGAAAGTTTTCCACTTGAAGTTGTTCAAAAGCTTTCGCGCAGCGGTGCCGATGCTTGCGGGTGTTGTGATGTGTGTGTGTTGGGGGGGGGGGGGGGAAGTTGGTCTCGTTGTGGGTTGTTGTCACCTTCCCCGCATCATGCCTCCGGGTGAAAACCTATGACCCTCTAGCTCTCGACAACGGTGGTGTGATGAGTTGTTACCTACTTGGGGGCATCATCGTGGAGCTCCAATAACTCTTGGTCTAGCTCCATCGTCATCGGTGGGTAAGTTTGGATCCTGTCTCAAGCCACTTTCAATGTTGGCATGAGGCATGCTCGGCAGCCTCCTATATTATACATGTGACTTAGTTATCACCACCCTTCATCCTAGTTGTGCGCTAGCAGGATCGACGCTCCACGGCCCGGAGCAAGACACATATGACCTTCACCGGCGGCGACTTGGTGGGTATGGTGCGACGATGTCCGGTGGTTTCCCAAGGAGGTGTGGTGACTTCTCTAGTTAGTAGTCTTCGGGTGTGGCTACTCATGTCTTTGTTGTTTTACCTTTGATCTGTTGTGTAAGAGGTTTTCTCATCACTTTGTATTGGTTTGACCATATGACTTTATGTATAATGATAAAAAAAAATAAAGCCATTTGAGGATCATATCCCATACACATATTGTAGTGTAAATTTTATAGAAAAATAGCATAAACATATGCATAATGGATTTTCTTCACCACAACTAGAGTGAATTTCGCTTATCATGGGATTGAGTTAAACATGGGCATCCAATTCTGTATGTTTTCAATTGTACACTTTTCTTATCATATGGATCAAACAAGAGAACGTACCCTAGAAAGATATGGACAAAAATATCCTAACGGGAAAAAGAAAAAAAATGTATGCACTACTTACCAAATCGACTGTGGATCTCTCCCTTGTAGCACTAGTAAAATGCACCGTGAACACCGGGGTAATAGATACCAAATTTTACTTAGGGTCGCCGTTCACCCCCTTGTAGTTACGCACTCCCCTATTCCAAAATGATTGAAGTGCTAGGTTTGTCATAAGTCAAATTATCTTAAGATTGACCAAGTTTCTCGAAAAACACATCACCATCTATCTCATCAAGTTAGTTCTATTAGATTCATCATATTATATACCTTCATATTATACATATCCAATATTTTACACATTCACACATTTTTTATGGAAGTTTGAATTAACGCAAACCTAAAACTTTGATTATTTTGAAACTGCGGAAGTAACTTATAGACAGTCGGTGCCTTCTTCAAGAGGGAAAAAAGATTCAATTATTTGAATAATCACGAGAGTAAAACCGCACTGAAATTTGATTTCGATCCTTAATTATCTTCATCAGTTGTCTAGCAGTACTACCACTAGTGAAAGTTGAATCTTTGCTGAGATTAAGAAACTCTGACAATAATGCATCATCGATTCCTTCGCCTAGGAGAAACGTTAACATGATGGTATCGTCATTCCCATCACACTTCTCCGTAGTAGTAAAAAAATAACGACAGTCGACAATGGCCAATGGGTGATCCATGTCTCCACCAGACCTCCGATACAGTAATTAAAAATAACAGCAGCGGATGATGAAGCTCCCTCGGACCACCCTTGTCTTTATAAACCGTAGTTACGCCCGGTGTGTGTGCGCGCACATTAGAGTTGGACTAATCAGGCGTTCCATCTCAGTGAAGTGAATATACATTTCAGCCTAGATCAGATACTCCAAATGGCAGCTCCTGCGGCGCCGTTTCTCCGCAACAACAACAACAACGACAACGACCAGTTGGAGCGGCGGCTCCACTTCCACGCCGCGGTGTACGTTTTGCTCGGCGCCTCCTTCTTCCTACGCGCCGCCCTTCCTCGCCTGGCCGACAGCCACCTCGCCGTTGGTTTCCTGATGTGGGCGGCTGCCGTGACGCTCGCGGTGCTCTCCTTCCGCCTCCGCCGGTTCCCCGTGGCGGCCATGGCGGCGGCTCGCCTCGCGCAGGTAGCACTCAGGGCCTTCTTCTGATCCAAGTATGGCTGACGCCGAAGCTGCATCACTGGTTAACTGTTGTCTGGTTGACTTGTAGAATAATCAAATTTCTGGTGCAGTGTAAGCTTACCTGGGCATGAATGTGGCGGAAACAAATGAATTATCCATATAAGTTGGAACTATTGTAGTCCCTCCGATAAATAATACTTGTCGCTAAAACAAGTGAATGGACACAATAAAAATGTATTTACATACATGTGATTAGCCACAAGTATTATAAATGGGGGTAGTAAAACCAATCGTACATATCCATTAGCGTAAATATGGAGTTGCTAGTCTTGATTTTGCATGCTTTAAGAGGGCATATTTGAGAAGTTAGTATGCAATAACAATGGCTTTGTAAAACTTGAACAACATTCGAGAGTCAGATATATAAGAGGTTCAATTTGTCTGGATTCCATGAACTCACAACTTTCATATTGGTATAGATAGCTGAAATTCACTTTTGATTCTAAGTGCATATGCTCCCACGGAGTAAAACAAACTTATTTTAGATGTGAAAAAATACATTTTTTTTTGTACATATCCATATATATTCTATGCGCGCATGTTATGTTTCGTGAAAAACTGAGAATTTTATGAAAAAATAAAAAGCAATGTCCCACGAAATATTAACACATTTTCTATATACATGTGACTTAGGACAAACCTAGAATTCGATATTTTTGTTACCAAGGAAGTAACTTATAGACGGTCAGTGTCTTCTCCGAGGAAAAAAGATTCAGTTATTTGAATAATCATGAGAGTAAAATCGCGCTGAAATTTGGTTTCGGTGCTCAATTATCTACCTCCAGTTATCTACACTAGTGGAAAATGGGGCTATAGGCCCAGTTCGTCTGGGTCTTCAGTCCGGTTTCCAAACCGGGACCAACAAGGCGGGACTAAAAGGTCCCCCTTTAGTCCCGGTTCAAAGTTGCACCGGACCTAAAGGCGTCGCTGATACGCGTACAGCACGCGTCCGTTGGGAACCCCAAGAGGAAGGTGTGATACGTACAGCGGCAAGTTTTCCCTCAGTATGAAACCAAGGTTTATCGAACCAGTAGGAGCCAAGAAGCACGTTGAAGGTTGATGGCGGCGGGATGTAGTGCGTCGCAACACCAGAGATTCCGGCGCCAACGTGGAACCTGCACAACACAACCAAAGTACTTTGCCCCAACGAAACAGCGAGGTTGTCAATCTCACCGGCTTGCTGTAACAAAGGATTAGATGTATAGTGTGGATGATGATTGTTTGCAGAGAACAGTAGAACAGTATTGCAGTAGATTGTATTTCAGTATAGAGAATTGGACCGGGGTCCACAGTTCACTAGAGGTGTCTCTCCCATAAGATAAACAGCATGTTGGGTGAACAAATTACAGTTGGGCAATTGACAAATAAAGAGGGCATGACCATGCACATACATATTATGATGAGTATAGTGAGATTTAATTGGGCATTACGACAAAGTACATAGACCGCTATCCAGCATGCATCTATGCCTAAAAGTCCACCTTCAGGTTATCATCCGAACCCCTCCAGTATTAAGTTGCTAACAACAGACAATTGCATTAAGTATTGCGCGTAATGTAATCAGTAACTACATCCTTGAACATAGCACCAATGTTTTATCCCTAGTGGCAACAGCACATCCATAATCTTAGAGATTTCTGTCACTTCCCCAGATTCACGGAGACATGAACCCACTATCGAGCATAAATACTCCCTCTTGGAGTTACAAGCATCTACTTGGCCAGAGCATCTACTAGTAACGGAGAGCATGCAAGATCATAAACAACACATAGACATAACTTTGATAATCAACATAACAAGTATTCTCTATTCATCGGATCCCAACAAACGCAACATATAGAATTACGGATAGATGATCTTGATCATGTTAGGCAGCTCACAAGATCCGACAATTAAGCACAATGGGGAGAAGACAACCATCTAGCTACTGCTATGGACCCATAGTCCAGGGGTAGACTACTCACACATCACTCCGGAGGCGACCATGGCGGCGTAGAGTCCTCCGAGAGATGATTCCCCTTTCTGGCAGGGTGCCGAAGGCGATCTCCTGAATCCCCCGAGATGGGATTGGCGGCGGCGGCGTCTCTGGAAGGTTTTCCGTATCGTGGCTCTCGGTACTGGGGGTTTCGCGACGGAGGCTTTAAGCAGGCGGAAGGGCAGGTCAGGGGGCCACACGAGGGGCCCACACCATAGGGCCGCGCGGCCAGGGGCCAGGCCGCGCCGCCCTAGGGTTTGGCCGCCTCGTGGCCCCACTTCGTCTCCTCTTCGGTCTTCTGGAAGCTTCGTGGCAAAATAGGACCCTGGGCGTTGATTTCGTCCAATTCCGAGAATATTTCGTTACTAGGATTTACTGAAACCAAAAACAGCAGAAAACAACAACCGGCACTTCGAGCATCTTGTTAATAGGTTAGTTCCGGAAAATGCACGAATATGACATAAAGTGTGCATAAAACATGTAGATAACATCAATAATGTGGCATGGAACACAAGAAATTATCGATACGTCGGAGACGTATCAGCATCCCCAAGCTTAGTTCTGCTCGTCCCGAGCAGGTAAAACGATAACAAAGATAATTTCTGGAGTGACATGCCATCATAACCTTGATCATACTATTTGTAAAGCATATGTAGTGAATGCAGCGATCAAAACAATGTATATGACATGAGTAAACAAGTGAATCATAAAGCAAAGACTTTTCATGAATAGTACTTCAAGACAAGCATCAATAAGTCTTGCATAAGAGTTAACTCATAAAGCAATAATTCATAGTAAAAGCATTGAAGCAACACAAAGGAAGATTAAGTTTCAGCGGTTGCTTTCAACTTGTAACATGTATATCTCATGGATATTGTCAACATAGAGTAATATAATAAGTGCAATATGCAAGTATGTAGAAATCAATGCACAGTTCACACAAGTGTTTGCTTCTTGAGGTGGAGAGAAATAGGTGAACTGACTCAACAATGAAAGTAAAAGAATGGTCCTCCATAGAGGAAAAGCATCGATTGCTATATTTGTGCTAGAGCTTTGATTTTGAAAACATGAAACAATTTTGTCAATGGTAGTAATAAAGCATATGTATCATGTAAATTATATCTTACAAGTTGCAAGCCTCGTGCATAGTATACTAATAGTGCCCGCACCTTGTCCTAATTAGCTTGGACTACCGGATCATCGCAATGCACATGTTTTAACCAAGTGTCACAAAGGGGTACCTCTATGCCGCCTGTACAAAGGTCTAAGGAGAAAGCTCGCATTGGATTTCTCGCTATTGATTATTCTCAACTTAGACATCCATACCGGGACAACATAGACAACAGATAATGGACTCCTCTTTTATGCATAAGCATGTAGCAACAATTAATAATTTTCTCATATGAGATTGAGGATATATGTCCAAAACTGAAACTTCCACCATGGATCATGGCTTTAGTTAGCGGCCCAATGTTCTTCTCTAACAATTTGCATGCTTAACCATAAGGTGGTAGATCTCCCTTACTTCAGACAAGACGAACATGCATAGCAACTCACATGAAATTCAACAAAGAATAGTTGATGGCATCCCCAGTGAACATGGTTATCGCACAACAAGCAACTTAATAAGAGATAAAGTGCATAAGTACATATTCAATACCACAATAGTTTTTAAGCTATTTGTCCCATGAGCTATATATTGCAAAGGTGAATGATGGAATTTTAAAGGTAGCACTCAAGCAATTTACTTTGGAATGGCGGAGAAATACCATGTAGTAGGTAGGTATGGTGGACACAAATGGCATAGTGGTTGGCTCAAGGATTTTGGATGCATGAGAAGTATTCCCTCTCGATACAAGGTTTAGGCTAGCAAGGCTATTTGAAACAAACACAAGGATGAACCGGTGCAGGAAAACTCACATAAAAGACATATTGTAAACATTATAAGACTCCACACCGTCTTCCTTGTTGTTCAAACTCAATACTAGAAATTATCTAGACCTTAGAGAGACCAAATATGCAAACCAAATTTTAGCATGCTCTATGTATTTCTTCATTAATGGGTGCAAAGTATATGATGCAAGAGCTTAAACATGAGCACAACAATTGCCAAGTATCACATTACCCAAGACATTTTAGCAATTTACTACATGTATCATTTTCCAATTCCAACCATATAACAATTTAACGAAGAAGAAACTTCGCCATGAATACTATGAGTAGAGCCTAAGGACATACTTGTCCATATGCTACAACGGAGCGTGTCTCTCTCCCATACAGTGAATGCTAGGATCCATTTTATTCAAACAAAACAAAAACAAAAACAAACCGACGCTCCAAGAAAAGCACATAAGATGTGATGGAATAAAAATATAGTTTCAGGGGAGGAACCTGATAATGTTGTCGATGAAGAAGGGGATGCCTTGGGCATCCCCAAGCTTAGACAGCTTGAGTCTTCTTAGAATATGCAGGGGTGAACCACCGGGGCATCCCCAAGCTTAGAGCTTTCACTCTCCTTGATCATGTTGCATCATACTCCTCTCTTGATCCTTGAAAACTTCCTCCACACCAAACTTAGAACAACTCATTAGAGGATTAGTGGACAATAAAAATTAACATGTTCAGAGGTGACACAATCATTCTTAACACTTCTGGACATTGCATAAAGCTACTGGACATTAATGGATCAAAGAAATTCATCCAACATAGCAAAAGAGGCAATGCGAAATAAAAGGCAGAATCTGTCAAAACAGAACAGTTCGTATTGACGAATTTTATCAAGGCACCAGACTTGCTCAAATGAAAATGCTCAAATTGAATGAAAGTTGCGTACATATCTGAGGATCACTCACGTAAATTGGCATAATTTTCTGAGTTACCTACAGAGAAAACAGCCCAGATTCGTGACAGCAAAGAAATCTGTTTCTGCACAGTAATCCAAATCTAGTATGAACTTTACTATCAACGACTTTGCTTGGCACAACAAAACACTAAACTAAGATAAGGAGAGGTTGCTACAGTAGTAAACAACTTCCAAGACACAAAATAAAAACAAAGTACTGTAGTAAAAACCATGGGTTGTCTCCCATAAGCGCTTTTCTTTAACGCCTTTCAGCTAGGCGCGAGAAAGTGTGTATCAAGTATTATCAAGAGACGAAGTGTCAACATCATAATTTGTTCTAATAATAGAATCAAAAGGTAACTTCATTCTCTTTCTAGGGAAGTGTTCCATACCTTTCTTGAGAGGAAATTGATATTTTATATTACCTTCCTTCATATCAATGATAGCACCAACGGTTCGAAGAAAAGGTCTTCCCAATATAATGGGACAAGATGCATTGCATTCAATATCCAAGACAACAAAATCAACGGGGACAAGGTTATTGTTAACGGTAATGCGAACATTATCAACTTTCCCCAAAGGTTTCTTTGTAGAATGATCAGCAAGATTAACATCCAAATAACAATTTTTCAGCGGTGGCAAGTCAAGCATATTATAAATTTTCTTAGGCATAACGGAAATACTTGCACCAAGATCACATAAAGCATTACAATCAAAATCTTTAACCTTCATCTTAATGATGGGCTCCCAACCATCCTCTAGCTTTCTAGGAATAGAGGCTTCGCGCTCTAGTTTCTCTTCTCTAGCTTTTATGAGAGCATTTGTAATATGTTGCGTGAAAGCCAAATTTATAGCACTAGCATTAGGACTTTTAGCAAGTTTTTGCAAGAACTTTATAACTTCAGAGATATGGCAATCATCAAAATTCAAACCATTATAATCTAAAGCAATGGGATCATCATCCCCAATGTTGGAAAAAATTTCAGCAGTTTTATCACAGGCAATTTCAGCAGTTTTATCAGTTTCGGGCAGTTTCTCGCGCTTTGCATTAGAAGTGGAAACATTGCTAACACCAATTCTTTTATTATTAATAGTAGGAGGTGCAGCAACATGTGTAGCATTAGCATTACTAGTCGTGGTAATAGTCCAAACTTTAGCTACATTCTTCTCTTTAGCTAGTTTTTCATTTTCTTCTCTATCCCACCTAGCACGCAATTCGGCCATCAATCTTATATTCTCATTAATTCTAACTTGGATGGCATTTGCTGTAGTAACAATTTTATTTTCAATATCCCTATTAGGCATAACTTTCGATTTCAAAAGATCAACATCGGAGGCAAGACTATCAACTTTAGAAGCAAGTATATCAATTTTCCCAAGCTTTTCTTCAACGGATTTGTTAAAGGCGAGTTTGTGTACTAATAAATTCTTTAAGCATGGCTTCAAGTCCAGGGGTGTGTTCCTATTATTGTTGTAAGAATTCCCATAAGAATTACCATAGCCGTTGCCATTATTATAAGGATATGGCCTATAGTTGTTACTAGAATTGTTCAGGTAAGCATTGTTGTTGAAATTATTATTTTTAATGAAGTTTACATCAACATGTTCTTCTTGGGCAACCAATGAAGCTAACGGAACATTATTAGGATCAACATTAGTCCTATCATTCACAAGCATAGACATAATAGCATCAATCTTATCACTCAAGGAAGAGGTTTCTTCGACAGAATTTACCTTCTTACCTTGTGGAGCTCTTTCACGTGTGCCATTCGGAGTAATTGATCATCATATTATCAAGAAGCTTTGTTGCTTCACCAAGAGTGATGGACATAAAGGTACCTCCAGCAGCTGAATCCAATAAATTCCGCGAAGAAAAATTTAGTCCTGCATAGAAGGTTTGGATGATCATCCAAGTAGTCGATCCATGGGTTGGGCAATTTTTAACCGAGAGATTTCATTCTTTCCCATGCTTGTGCAACATGCTCAGTATCTAATTGTTTAAAATTCATTATGCTACTCCTCAAAGATATAATTTTAGCAGGGGGATAATATCTACCAATAAAAGCATCCTTGCATTTAGTCCATGAATCAATACTATTCTTAGGCGAGAGATAGCAACCAATCTTTAGCTCTTCCTCTTAATGAGAAAGGGAACAATTTTAATTTTATAATGTCACCATCTACATCTTTATACTTTTGCATTTCACATAGTTCAACAAAATTATTAAGATGGGCAGCAGCATCATCGGAACTAACACCGAGAAAATTGCTCTCGCATAACAAGATTCAGTAAAGCGAGGTTTAATTTCAAAGAATTCTGCTGTAGTAGCAGGTGGAGCAATAGGTGTGCATAAGAAATCATTATTATTTGTGGTTGTGAAGTCACACAACTTAGTATTTTCAGGGGTGGCCATTTTAGCAGTAGTAAATAAAGCAAACTAGATAAAGTAAATGCAAGTAACTAATTTTTTTGTGTTTTTGATATAGTAAACAAGATAGCAAATAAAGTAAAACTAGCAACTAATTTTTTTGTATTTTGATTTAGTGCAGCAAACAAAGTAGTAAATAAAACTAAGCAAGACAAAAACAAAGTAAAGAGATTGGGAAGTGGAGACTCCCCTTGCGGCGTGTCTTGATCTCCCCGGCAACGGCGCCGAAAAAGAGCTTGATACGCGTACAGCACGCGTCCGTTGGGAACCCCAAGAGGAAGGTGTGATGCGTACAGCGGCAAGTTTTCCCTCAGTATGAAACCAAGGTTTATCGAACCAGTAGGAGCCAAGAAGCACGTTGAAGGTTGATGGCGGCGGGATGTAGTGCGGCGCAACACCAGAGATTCCGGCGCCAGCGTGGAACCTGCACAACACAACCAAAGTACTTTGCCCCAACGAAACAGCGAGGTTGTCAATCTCACCGGCTTGCTTGTAACAAAGGATTAGATGTATAGTGTGGATGATGATTGTTTGCGAGAAAACAGGTAGAACAGTATTGCAGTAGATTGTATTTCGGTATAGAGAATTGGACCGGGGTCCACGGTTCACTAGAGGTGTCTCTCCCATAAGATAAACAGCATGTTGGGTGAACAAATTACGGTTGGGCAATTGACAAATAAAGAGGGCATGACCATGCACATACATATTATGATGAGTATAGTGAGATTTAATTGGGCATTACGACAAAGTACATAGACCGCTATCCGGCATGCATCTATGCCTAAAAGTCCACCTTCGAGGTTATCATCCGAACCCCCTCCGGTATTAAGTTGCTAACAACGGACAATTGCATTAAGTATTGCGCGTAATGTAATCGGTAACTACATCCTTGAACATAGCACCAATGTTTTATCCCTAGTGGCAACAGCACATCCATAATCTTAGAGATTTCGTCACTTCCCAGATTCACGGAGACATGAACCCACTATCGAGCATAAATACTCCCTCTTGGAGTTACAAGCATCTACTTGGCCAGAGCATCTACTAGTAACGGAGAGCATGCAAGATCATAAACAACACATAGACATAACTTTGATAATCAACATAACAAGTATTCTCTATTCATCGGATCCCAACAAACGCAACATATAGAATTACGAGATAGATGATCTTGATCATGTTAGGCAGCTCACAAGATCCGACAATTAAGCACAATGGGGAGAAGACAACCATCTAGCTACTGCTATGGACCCATAGTCCAGGGGTAGACTACTCACACATCACTCCGGAGGCGACCATGGCGGCGTAGAGTCCTCCGGGAGATGATTCCCCTCTCCGGCGGGGTGCGGAGGCGATCTCCTGAATCCCCCAAGATGGGATTGGCGGCGGCGGCGTCTCTGGAAGGTTTTCCGTATCGTGGCTCTCGGTACTGGGGGTTTCGCGACGGAGGCTTTAAGTAGGCGGAAGGGCAGGTCAGGGGGCCTGATACGTCTCCGACGTATCGATAATTTCTTATGTTCCATGCCACATTATTGATGTTATCTACATGTTTTATGCACACTTTATGTCATATTCGTGCATTTTCTGGAACTAACCTATTAACAAGATGCCGAAGTGCCTGATGCTGTTGTTTTCGCTATTTTTGGTTTCAGAAATCCTAGTAAGGAAATATTCTCGGATGGACGAAATCAAAGCCCGGGGACCTATTTTTCCACGAAGCTTCCGGAAGTCCGAAGGAGAGACGAAGAGGGGCCACGGAGGGGCCACACTATAGGGCGGCGCGGCCCCCCTTGGCCGCGCCGGCCCTGTGGTGTGGGGCCCCGTGCCGCCTCTTGAC